>NC_091131.1:34294240-34594240 GCF_040183065.1 Periplaneta americana | reverse complement strand
GATGGAGAACACAATAAATGGCACAGTGAATGGTACAGTGAGAACATTTGTGCATATTATAAAATTAAACATATACATTTTTATTTTAGTAGGTTATTTTACGACGCTTTATCAACATCTTAGGTTATTTAGCGTCTGAATGGATGAAGGTGATAATGCCGGTGAAATGAGTCCGGGGTCCAGCACCGAAAGTTACTCAGTATTTACACACATTGGGTTGAGGGAAAACCCCGGAAAAACCTCAAACAGGTAACTTTCCCCGACTGGGAATCGAACCCGGGCTACCTGGTTTCGCGGCCAGACGCGCTAACCGTTACTCCACAGGTGCATAAAAACATTATAAAACTATATGTGAATCCTAGAGTGGTTCTGAATCATTTTAGCTTAAAATAAATAGCATTAATAAAACTTGTAATTGTTGAAAATTAAAAATTGATCTTATAATATGATAACGACTCTTTAATTGAGTCTATATATGTTATATAACCAATTTTTGGTCATACTGTATGAACATATTTGAAATTTAAAATATTTAAAAGTTTAAAATAGCAGTTATTTACCCGCTTGTGATACCATGTTCTAAAAAGAAAAGTAATTAATGAAATACAAGCAATAACATTCTATGTATGTTTGGTTTTCAAATTACTCGTAGCGATGTGTTGTAATAGACATCTGAATTTAACCAAAATATATGTTTTTTATATAAAATAATTCAGAAAAGAGCACGAATAATGCTTTTTGTTAATACTTACTGTATCTAAGATCAGTAGTTATTTAGTAATGTCCACACCTGTGGAGTAACGGTTAGCGTGTCTAGCCGCGAAACCAGGTGGCCCGGGTTCGATTCCCGGTCGGGGAAAGTTACCTGGTTGAGGTTTTTTCCGGGGTTTTCCCTCAATATGAGCAAATGCTCGGTAACTTTCGGTGCTGGACCCCGTACTCATTTCACCGGCATTATCATCTTCATCTCATTCAGACGCTAAATAACCTCAGATGTTGATAAAGCGTCGTAAAATAAACTACTAAAAACATTTATTAATACCGTATAAGGGGTTTTGAAAATTGGGAACCTGTTCATTTAATAATTGAATATTATGATTGTAATTTCTCGCGATAAAATACTGTATTAAATAATTCTGAGTCATACATTACTTTCAGGATTTTCAATTTGTTGTTAATACTATTAAGTTCATGGCCTGTTTTGATTAAGTTTGTGGCAAATTTGGATTTGTTTCTATTGTTAATTAAATCAGATTTGTGTTCCTTAAACCTAATTTTAAAATTCCTTTTAGTTTGGCCTAGTTTAATATTTATGAAATAGAATTAGAAGTGAGGAAATGAGAGAAAAATGATATGTCGAAGAAATGGTAACTGAAATAAAAAGAAAAATGCCAGTACAGATGGAGTCATCACGTTGAGAGGATGCCCATTAACCGCTTACCTAGAAAAATATTAAATTATAAAGCAAAAGGAACCCGAAACATAGGAAGACCATTTCGCCGATGGACAGATCAATTTTCATAGTCGCAGAACGGGCATTGGTTATCCAGAACTGCAATGGGAAGAAGAATAAGAATAAGAAGACATTTTAGAAGATTCATCTGAGATCAAACCTCTGTCCTCTTTGATTTCAATGCAGAGTTTCCCCCCCCCCTTTCCCTTTACGTACTTTCTTGAAAGCTATGAGAAATCTTATCCGACATCTTCCCTTCACGTTAAGTTCTGCCCTCATACGTTGCATGCACATTTTCTAGTACTCTTGGTATGAAAATATATTGGTGCATTAACCGTTTACCGCCTAATACAATTTATCATCCGAACCATGAATTCAATTTAATATATTACAAAAAATGTGAGCGTTATTATTAATTTGTGCAGTCATTTTTAAAGTGACTGTAGGGGTCTTCCCCCCCTCCTCTCGTTTCAAATTATCACGTACGCTGGGTATCTTTTCCAGTACGTGAAGAATCAAGCCTGCCTGCTATGTGGGCAGCTATTAATGACAGCTGAGCATCTACTACCGCCGTAACTTGCTATTTGTTGGCTTGTCAAGTAAAACAGGTTGTACGTTCAAGGTTGCTCCGGTTCTAACCTCTCTTTCTCACTCACTCAGACTGGAGGTTAGAGAGGCGGAGTCCCTCCAACTCTTCACTCTAAGAGTAAATACAATCATGTTAGAGATATTTTTGATACAGATAGACATAGGAGAAATTTAATTACCTTTTTAACTGCAAATACTACTCTGGGACGATGACTTGATCACAGGGCGGTAAATTATTATTATTATTATTATTATTATTATTATTATTATTATTATTATTATTATTAAAAGACAAAGACAAAGTATATGATTATGTCTCGTGATCAGAATATGTACGAAATGGAAATATAAAAATTGGAGATCTATCTTTCGAAGGGGTGGAAAAATTCAAATATCTTGGAGCAACAGTAACAAATATAAATGACACTCGGGAGGAAATTAAACGCAGAATAAATATGGGAAATGCGTGTTATTATTCGGTTGAGAAGCTTTTATCATCTAGTCTGCTGTCAAAAAGTCTGAAAGTTAGAATTTATAAAACAATTATATTACCGGTTGTTCTGTATGGTTGTGAAACTTGGACTCTCACTTTGAGAGAGGAACATAGGTTAAGGGTGTTTGAGAATAAGGTGCTTAGGAAAATATTTGGGGCTAAGCAGGATGAAGTTACAGGAGAATGGAGAAAGTTACACAACACAGGGGCTAAGCAGGATGAAGTTACAGGAGAATGGAGAAAGTTACACAACACAGAACTGCACGCATTGTATTCTTCACCTGACATAATTAGGAACATTAAATCCAGACGTTTGAGATGGACAGGGCATGTAGCACGTATGGGCGAATCCAGAAATGCATATAGAGTGTTAGTTGGGAGCCCGGAGGGAAAAAGACCTTTGGGGAGGCCGAGACGTAGATGGGAGGATAATATTAAAATGGATTTGAGGGAGGTGGGATATGATGATAGAGACTGGATTAATCTTGCACAGGATAGGGACCGATGGCGGGCTTATGTGAGGGCGGCAATGAACCTTCGGTTTCCTTAAAAGCCATTTGTATGTATGTATGTATGTATGTATGTATGTATGTATTATTATTATTATTATTATTATTATTATTATTATTATCACTATTATTTCCGGCCTAGGTCGATGGCATTTAGGGCCTACGTATGCTTAAATGCGACAGGCTCATGTCAGTAGATTTACTGGCATGTAAAAGAATTCCTGCGGGACAAAATTCGGGCACACGGCGAGTCTGATATAACCTCTGCAGTTGCGAGCGCCGTTAAATAAAACTTAATAATAAATTAAATTATTATTATTATCATTATTATTATTATTATTATTATTATTATTATTATTGTACTTACTTATGGCTTTTAAGGAACCTGCAGGTATGTTTCAGCGAAGAATTTTACAGCGATATGATAAAGTGATCCTTTCGAGTCAAACTGGAATTTATCTCCCTTAACTTTAATACCTAGTAAAATCACCGATTGGAGTATGACTGCACTAGTTTTTCGTCTTTCTGACAAATCATACAGAGTGTCCCATTTATTTTGTGCATCTATTATAACTTTTTTTGTTTGGATAGGTATTGGAATTTTTGTTTTTGAGAGTTATGTTAGAACGAGGAGCTAACATGAGTGTAGAGATTTGGTGCATGTAACTACATTATGGTACAAGATACACGTGGCGCCATTAATTTTTCAAATAGCACTACATACTTTAATCATGTTACATTGATTACACACATTAAGACGAGTTCAAAAATGTATCACAATATCACCTCCGAAATCAATAACAACAACAAAATGCAAAATGAATGCCATCAGAATGTGCCGTTTGTTGGGGTGCTCCATCCATCTTGTGCATTAACTTACACAAAACGAAAGAGGATTGACGTCCGTACACGTCGTGTGTTGTGTGTTTGCTGTATTAACATGTAAAAATAAAACACAACAACTGTCGACGCCATAATCCACGTACAGTGGCCTGCACGTTCTCCGGACCTGTCAACATTCGACTTCTTAATGTGGGGAACTGTAAAGGACAGTGTGTACCAGAACATTCTGACAACACCAGATGACATGCAGCAACGCATTCGACAGGCTTGTGTGTCCATTCAGCCAGCAACATGCCGGGCAGTCATACGGTATTTCGGGGAACGCCTTCGAATGTGCATTAATGTGAATGGTCACCATTTGGAACATCTTCTGTGACTCTCAAAGAATAACATTATTACATTGAAAGTACGTTTTTGTTTCGTTTTGTTGTCGTTATTGATTAGGAAAGTGACATTGTGATACATTTTTGAACTCGTCTTAATGTGTGTAATCAATGTAACATGATTAAGGTATGTAGTGCTATTTGAAAAATTGATGATGTCACGTGTATCTTGTACCATAATGTAGTTACATGCACCAAATCTCCACACTCATGTTAGCCCCTCGTTCTAACATAACGCTCAGAAACAAAAATTCTAATACTTACCCAAACAAAAAAGTTATAATAGGTGCACAAGATAAGTGGAACACCCTGTATATTTGGATAAAGTAGAGTTTGATTCTAGTCGACTCAATTATTGTTCTTCCTCCGACACAAATCTTCAAATGAGATGCCTGTTGATAATAGATGTACGTATCAGCCAGAAACTCAATCAGAGGTGGTATATATACTGAATATGGAGAAAATCCATTCAGTATTACAGGTGAAATTATTAAGTTATATACTGGTAAACGGACGTGCATATGGCCTAAACAAAGGGGCAAAAAGTACTTTTTCCAGATGTAGTAGGCCTAATATTGAAAATGTGCACTGAAGTCGATATCTCGAATTTAATTTTTGCAGCATCAACAATTCAGTCCTTACTTCGAGTTTATTGTATTCATATATATTCGATATATTCATTTATTATATTCCATAGATCTTACATGAGCAATGAAGCTTTAAGATGTGGAACAAGTCAAAATTTTACAATATTACAATTACAATTTTTACAGATTTTTACAATATTTTACAATTTATACAGTTTTACAATTTAGTAATTTTCTACAATGATGAGGTGAGGTCCGAGGATTCGCCAAAAGATTACCCGGCATTTGCCTTTTGGTTGGGGAAAACCTCGGAAAAACCCAACCAAGTAATCAAATCAAAGGGGTTGATGCCGAGGACTCGCCATAGACCATCCGGCTTCAGTCCCACGGCTGGGGAAAACCTCGGAAGAAACCATTCAATGAGACCAAAGGGGGATCCAATCCAAACCCGAACGCAGTTCCGGATCAGCAGCCCAGTCAACTGTTTAGTCAACTGTCTAAAGATCTCGCAAGTAATACGAACATGGCACCACTTATGAGGCAACTAGGCCATGAGATAATGGGGTAGGTTGGCCAGTTCCTTTCCCCTCCATTGCATACATCGCCGATTAGCTACATATTCTACTAATCAGACTTCAGATGCATGCAACCAATTGTTCTTCCTCTGACACATATCGTTACTTCTAGTAATGAGACATTAGTAAAAAGCGATACAATGGCTGAGTCTGCTTCTGCATCCGGCCGCTAGATGGCACGCAGAGGTCACTGGCCTTATATGACAAAGAGTCAGGTTCCATATAGCGAGTGAATTCCTGGTCGGGTTTAGTCAAATCCGAAGCGATGGAGTGTTAACATGCTGGAAAACGATCCTGCAATTTGAGCAGGGGCTCTCCAGCCACAAGTGTGGAGCAGGAGACAAAAGAACCCTGAACACAAGGGCACTCGACGCGGCTATGAAAAGAGAACGCCCCGTCTGAACATGAGCATCCTTCATTCAGAAACACCTGAACACTGCAGCCCGTAACACAACCTAATATCAAACTCTGAGACTTCAAATAGAAATTAGTTCCTGTAAATATCCAATTCACGCCTCATTTTAAATTGGATGCAAGTATGGCAATATAGTTGAAAGGTTTGGGACAATAACGTGCTATGAGTAGGGATTTTCCGGCGCCGTACCGGAATCGAAATCTTCGTCTGGTGTCTCGAAAATAACTAGCGAGACTCATGAATGTCCCGCATTTCAACGAACAAGAAAGAAAGGAACAAAATAGCGTTTTTTCTTTCTTTCCACATGATTTTATTCTCTTCGATTTATGGGTAAGACAGCTCAAACGGATAAAAAAAAAAATTGAGAGAGGTGTATAGCCTACATAAAATATAGCATTTTTGGACAGAAATGGATTTTTAATTTTTTTTTTTCTGAAAATGGTTCCTGATAACTTACTCTACATGTTGGAAAGTCTCAAAGACATAAGACGATTGGAAGTATTCCTGATGACGTCATAATTAAAGGCCCTGCGTCATAATCAAAATAATATAAAAAAGTTCGGGTTATTAAAAAAATTATTTTTTCTCTGTAATCTGTGATTAATTAAAAAACCGAATGCAAATGTAACACTATAAAATCCCTTTGCAAAACGAAAAGTTACATTTGTTCGAATCAAATTTCTGCACATTTAAAGGAAAAATTAAAATGATTTCAATCATTTATTATCATAATACTATGCGCTCTTAAATAGACTTAGGATATTGGGAATAAAAAACAATTTTTATTTGAAAAAGAGAGCAAAAAACGGGCAAAATTATATTAAATTTTTTTGGTTTGAAATATCTCAAAGAATAACTCCATGAAATTAATTTCATTGTTTTACATAACGCTTTAAAATGCAGAAATTATTCAATGTGGGCCTTCTCTAAAGGACAGTTTTTTCTAGCGCGCCGTAAACCTATGACACGGGACCCATAGTTTCACTTTCGTCCTGATCTTTTTATGTCTCTGTCATTAAATTTGGCTCCTATTCCACTAACAGTTGAAAAAATAGGTGATCGATGTGGATGAGTTTCATTATTAAGTGTGCACACATCTTTCTATGTAGGTCTTCTATCACCAAATCCTATCAGAATCTAAATTCTCTCATTTTCTGTTAAGAATATATTGTTTCATGTTAATTAAAAATACTGCTTTCATAATACAGAGGCTATCAAAATATACGAATAATAAAATTGTTGATCACCTCTGTGGTGCAAGAGTCAGCATGCTGGTCTCTTACTCAGAGAACCGGGGTTCGATTTCCGGTCCAGTTGAATTTCCTGGTTGAGGTTTATCAGGGCTTTCCCTCAAGCCTAAGGCAAATGCCAGGAAATTGAGGCCTCAACATCCCTGGAAATCATCGGCTTTATTCATCACCAAAATCGTATTCATAACAAGTCAGTAATACATCTACAGACGCCATCTAGTTCACAAAAATAGAACCAGTGTCAACAATAGGACATAGGCCTTCGGATTTCACCCAAGAGATTAACTTGCGATATGACCAGATATATTAAAACGAGTATAAATAACAGCAAAACAAAACAAAAATAAAAATAAAAAATAAAATTGTTATAGGTCTAGCAAGCAGGAAATACCGACGGAAGGAATGTGAATGAAAGAATGCGATAAGGAAGAGCGGGCGACAGGAAAGGTCACGAGATAGCTTGAATGATATTCGAGAGGACAGTCGGAAGAGAAATGACATCGATAGAATCAGTCTTGCGTTGTGATAGTTACATTACGACTTTAGTTTGTTCCATTGCACGTGAATACGTGTCTTGTATCGCACGGTATTATTATTTCATTCGTAAACATATGTTGCGCGTTTAATTAGCTTCGAATTTTTCTCTTGCTACGTTCTTTACTTCCACAGCGATGTCCTCATTTGTTCATCATCTTGGAAGACACAGTACTTCCGCATCTCTCCCCCCCTCGGCGTGCCTACATACACACGTCAAAACAGACAGCAACGCCACCATTGCTTTTCGGTAATCGTTCCTTGCGCGAGCTATACCATAGTAATCATAACCATACCAGAGTCTAGTATATACAGTCACGAAGCTTGAGTTGATGAGGATACTAGAAACAATAGACTGCGCAGGTACTATTTCGCATTGTCTGTGATAAGGCGATAGTAGCGATCCTAGTTGTTAGAAACTATCTATGGATGCATGTTTACTATGTATTAAGCTTTGTGACTGTATATACTAGACTGTGACCATACTTTCTGAAAAAAGAAAGAATTATTAGATTATTACTTTAAAAAATAATATGCTATTTCAGATGATACAAAAAAACCTAAAGGGTGTTATTTAAAAATGTCCTAGATCAACGTTTCTCAAACTTTTTTGAAGTGGGGACCACTTTTTAAAGTCATTACAGTTCCGCGGACCACCTTACTCTTGTTCCCTTCAAAAGCAAATTTATTTTTTTAGCATATTTTAATATCAGAATATTTACATATTAAAATGTAATTAAGGTTCGGTACTTAAGTCCTCTGTTATGAATTCCGGTGGTCCCTGGCTGGGTTACAGGCGCGGTGCCAGACGTGCAGGGAAAATATGGTGAGAAACACCACGTTCATAGTGCTTGAAATCCCTCTTTTGTTGCTTAAAGTAGAGTGGGAAGTCGGTAGACGGGTAGGGTAATAAATTTCATAAAATGTCAGTACTGGAAAAAAAAGTGAAATTTGATTGCTATGTGTCATTTTCAAATTCTAAGATTTTAAGCTGTAGTGTGATACGCAATTCGTTTGAATTATATTTTTTCTTCTGTCTTCTATTGATGGACCACAAGGGCAGACCTCGAGGACCACAGTTTGAGAAACGCTGTCCTAGATGATGTCATAATTCGCACAACAACAATAGCAAAAATGTTTTGTTTTCTTTCTAAGTACAAGATTTGACAGGTCTGAGTTTTTTGTTCAAAATCCGCTCATTCAATTTTAGTTGCAATTATGCGTTACTTTCAAAAACACTGTATAGATTGGAGACAAGCATCTGATCCGAGTGGACCAAAAAAAAAAAAAAAAGGTAAAGAAAACATCTCTATATAAACCGAGGGAAGGACGAGACATTGGACAATACCAAAGAAAATGGACTCCACTTAGGGGTCGAAATGAACAAAATAACTTGCTGGGTAACTTTCGGTGCTGGACCCCAGACTCATTTCACCGGCATTATCACCTTCATCTCATTCAGACGCTAAATAACCAAAGATGTTGATAAAGCGTCGTAAAATAACCTACTGAAAAAAAAAGAAAAAAATACTGAACAAAATAACGTAATTCCTATTCTCAAATTTCTTATTGAGATGACGACGACGACAACGACGACGAAGATGATGATGATGATGATGATGATGCAGAAACCCGGGAGTAGTTATATACTCACATAGCGATAACTCACAATTCTTTCTTCAGTCGAAACTTTACGGCAGTTGATAGAGGCTGTGTCAACTTACCTGAAAGGAAGAAGAAAACGATCTTAGTGCACAGAAATAAATTGAGCTGAATTAAAAATAATGCAGGACAGAGGCAGTAATATACGAAATAGTTATGTATGTCTGTGTGTGTTTGTGGTGACGAGGACGCTAGGAAGTCCTTCTGTATGTACACTGACGTTCAAAGATATTTGATCCGACTAATCGATAGTAATCGATAATTTGTTGGTGTAAATGTGGATTCTTTAATTATTGCTTCTATGAATAGATGGCGAAGATAACAGTCACTATTGCCAATTGTAGATAAATATCCCCGCATTATTTTTTATTTATTTATTTTATTGCTAGTAAGTTTGAAATGAATACAAGTTAATACAATGTAAGATAAACTAGCCCACTCCTGAATGAGTAAGACTGGTGCTCAGGAGGGGATTCCAATAGAGACAAAAATAAAATTAAAATTGAGAGTGAATGCAGATTAAAAAGTGTTTAATATGTTTAAAACCAAACTATAAATCAAATACAAATTTTTAAAATTAATTTGGAGAGGATTCGTGGTTAAAATAATATTAAAATAAAATTTGTTTAAAAATCTGAGACCTTGACTCATGCAATGATAAAAAGCTGCAACGGTTTTACATTTAGGTTTAGACAGACGCAGAGAATTCGTATTTTTAGTTATATATTTATGTATATATCTTTCAAAGTTATTAAGATTTCTGTGAAAATATTTTAATAAAATAAAATAATAAATTTCTTTAATGTTAAAAACTTTGAAATGTTTAAACAACAATTCAGTTGAGTAATCTTTCTGCTTTTTAAAACAAATTTTAATACTTTTTTCTGTAGTGATTGGATTATGGAATTAAATTTTTCATCCCACTCAACTGATTGTAAAACAGCACTGGATTTAGCTGGAAACAGCTAATATTGTCAATTGTGATAATAATTTACGCTTAATCTACATAATCATTTACTCTGACACTGTTTTAACTGTCCCAATAATGGTGCCACCTATTGAGAACTAGCGGAACCGTTTCAAAGTTTGTCAATTTCTTATATCTTTGGTTCTGACTTATTCCATAGTCTAGTATATACAGTCACGAAGCTTGAGTTGTGAGGGTGCTAGGAACAACAGACTGTGCCGGTACTATTTCGCATGGTCTGTAATGAGGCGATATTAGCGATCCTAGTGGTTAGCAACTATCTATGGATGCATATTTACTACGTATTGAGCTTCGTGACTGTATATACTAGACTGTGCTTATCCCGTGGTTGGAAAGTTCGCTTCCACGATCATAAAATCGTAGGTCGGATACCTTTGAACGTCAGTGTACCTACACCTTTTCAACTTCTAAAATAACGGCATATAAGACCTATGGCCGGTTTCACCAAGCTTCTTTAAATCAGCACAAACGACTTGTCAACAAATGGATCGTTTAATTTTAACGGGACCTTTAAAAGTTGACTGTTTCACCAAGCCTCGTATCTTTAAAATTAACAGGCGTTTACTAACGAGGGGATTTTGTACTTGTATCTTGCATGTTTTGTTTTTCATACGACCATGGCTTCGAAATCGCGAATTTCATTGGTTACATATGATCATGGCTGACTTTGTTTGGCATGAGGAAACAATCATAGGCAAACGGGTAAGAGGCAGTAATTTTAAGAACATCTTCCTAAATGCAGTATGTTGTCATACTGCAATTAAAAAAAAAGACAGCTGCTTCTAAATGTAAATAATAGGAATGTAGAGCAGTTAAATTGTAACTTCTAAAGGAAATCTAAGAAAATTTAGCGGACTATAAGGTCGACAGCTTCAAAATTGATGCCACACTTAATTATATACAAAGCATTCTAAGCAGTTATATTAGGCCTAAATTTAGGACGGGAAATCGCCTCTACCATAAATTGCATACTACTTTTCCACTGTATTTCATACAAATTTATTAGTACCCTGTAACAATTTTGCCATGCTTGTGTGGCAGGATTCAGGAGAGATGTCATTAAATTGGATTTTAAGGGGTATCCATTGTCTCCTAAAAGAAAATCTCTTTGCACCCTTTTCATTTAAAAGGCATCCTCCTTTGGAATGTTGTGCTATCCGTCTAGACCATAACATTATCTTAAACTGAGAAGAATCTGTTGGAGAGGCGTTAAGTGGGTGATTCCTATCTGTCGTATTCTAACCTATTACAATTTCAATAAACTAGCGCTGAGGTAGTTCTGCTGGTTTCAGAAGTGAAAATCGTTGAATTTATAAGGGATTTTTTTGTGGTAATGCATTTGATCGTATATGCAAGGCATAACAAAAAATTAAACTAATCAAACGTAAACTGTCACAGATTCGTATGTGCAAGGTGTATAAGCAGAGTACGAAGGAAACTACCTCAGCACTAGTTTAGCCACAATTTTTCTATACGGAGCGTTACATAGGCCTATGAAATTGTTTGAATATTGAAGGAAAAATATGTTCTTCTATTGCAGATTCTTTTGGCTATATTATTGCCAGGATATACCATACGATTGGAACATGTACACAATCTATGTTGTCTATGACAACATAAAATTTAGCTATAAGCTTATTAGGCCTATAGAAATAATGACTATTGTAATGTTGATAGTAAAAGGTAAAGGTAAAGGTATCCCCGTAACATGCCATGAAGGCACTTGGGGGGCATGGAGGTAGAGCCCCATGCTTTCCATGACCTCAGCACTAGAATGAGGTGGTGTGGTTGGCACCACGCTCTGACCGCTTTTTACCCCCGGGAAAGACCTGGTACTCAATTTTATAGGAGGCTGAGTTAACCTCTGGGCCGTTCTCAAAGTTTGGCAACGAGAAAAAATCCTGTCACCACCTGGGATCGAACCCCGGACCTTCCAGTCCGTAGCCAGCTGCTCTACCAACTGAGCTACCCGGCCGGTAATGTTGATAGTACGTCTGATAATTTATTCATAGCTAGACAATATAGCTTTTGATACCCCGTTCATATCATCAATTACCATTTCAAAACTTCCCGCAACGTTATCTTAAAGCGAGAAGAATGTGTTGAAGAGGCGTTAAATGGGTGATTTCTATCTGTCGTATTCTAACCTATACAGTAGACCGGTATTCAGTTTCTTCTAGAATCATTCTTACTACTTATTTCCTTAATGTGTAGCTTTCGTGGAATTCTTTATCACAATCTTCAAAATGATTATTCCGAGTGTTATTACAACTTATAAGTTCGTCGTTATGTTGAAGTTCTAAATAAAGAACTTCATCATCGAATAATTACGTCCGCCATGTTGTTGACTTCTTAACGCATCGTTACTGTTTTAACGCGACGAATAGGTCCTAATAAATTAACGATGAATTTAAAGATGCGTTAGCAATAATGATACTTGGTGAAACACAAAAACTGACTAACGTGTCATTAAATTATTTAACGAGACGTTATAATGATAACGAAGGTTGGTGAAACCGGCCACTAGTCAGGTATCTGTCATTAGGAAACGGCCGCCCCGATTACAACGGTGCGCCACTTGGGCGATCATTTTTGGCAAGAACATCCCTTTATCTGCAGCAGTCATACAACCGTATGTCAGTAGGTATCGTCTACTGAATAATCTGTCATAGAGGAGAAGTGGTGGACGTTTCGTGGAGAAGGAGAAAAGTAGCTGGTCATTTCCACTCGGCATCACCAAAACTTCTACATCTTACATCATAATATGGGCACAATTTTCGGTTACGTGAGGTACTCGATTTGAAATTGTTTACTAGGAGAGGAGACTGCAGAGTAGGATGGGAAATATAAACTGCTGTGACCTGCGTCACCTTATCGTAATCGCTAAGGCGGTCAGTGGCGAATTATTAGGAAAGCGCTTGGTTAACGTGAAAGACTAGAAAACTTTTATTCTATTTGGCAAATTAATTCGGCAGCTTTAATCATAAATCTCTTTACTATTTCTCCATCATTGAATTGATTTAAATCACAGGCGAGAAATTGCGTAACTAGCCAATAATATTCCATCACGTTGTCTACGTTTATTTTCTAGAATATTCTGGCGTTTATTAAGATTACTTAATAGATTTGCACGTTCTCGACCTAAAATAATTTCAGAAAATCAAATTTCGCTTTCTACGCACATTTGATATTTTTTTTATAAATTTCTTTTCGAAATAATACGTACAAACAATATTTAATTCCTCGTACCTTTTAATGCAGCGTGTTTAAGGTATAATGTCGTATTTAGTATACTATGCAAATGTTAAGATCGTAAATTTTCTTCGGAATACTACGAAAAATAACATTTAATTTGTCTTACCTTCTAATTCAGCATGTTCTTTATGACATAAGGAGTAATGTCGTTGTATATTAAATTTATTAATGCCTAATAGGTTTTTCGAGCATAACATACATCGTATGTTCTCCCCTTCTAAACAGCAAAAAAAAAACTCTTCCTCCCATTTCTCATGAAATAATCGTTTTCTAACGCGTACACACTGCTTTGATAATGTCATTATCCACCACTGAAACTGATATAGAACCTGCCCACGCCTAGGATCTACGTGAGGGAGGAACGGGGACTGTGAAGATGATGTCACTCAGAGCGATAAGCTCTGTGAAGGTCAGTGAGGCATTATTTCCCAAGTGAGGCACGATGCCCATCTCTGTCTTACATTGAAACTACATAGTTTGACTAAAATTATAGTAAATGAAGAGAAAGACAGGACAAAATGTACAGTTCTGGTGAAATTAAATTTTTTATGTCCAGAAAAAACAAGAAAACTCCGGGACGAAATGATTCGTAAATCTAAGAACTGGAATTGCCAATGTTATTTCTCTTTCCAAGAAAGTCGCGATAAGAATGTTTGGGTCCTAATATATCCGTTTATCGGCCGGATTCAGAAGCTGCGAAATTCAAAATGGCCACCACATTATTCCTATTCCAACATCGCGGACGGTTTCATTTTCAACTTTCCAATCAGTTGCAAACATTTAAAAAAATTATTGTTGAGAAAATAAGTTAATGCCATATAGTTCCTACACTTCTCTGACATCTTTGCTACGCGGGTAGTCTAAACAAAGAGCAGCAGGCGATTACGTAAGATGTCATGTCACACCTCAGTGTGCCAAGCCAACTATAGGTATTTCAACTGGTTATCTGTAGTAATGTACAAATTCAGGTATCAGGAACGATTGTGGATAATATGAGTAGGGGGCAGATGTTGATGAAAAGCCATCTTCTTATTTTTCACATTAGAACTATGCCTATTAATATAGAAATACTTTGTATGTTAACCTCAACGTAAAAAAGTAATTTCTTATATTGCATTTTTTTAAGTTTTTGAACTAATAGATCATTTGTGCACTTTTTTAGGCATTTTGTGGTTATTTTTAATGCTTTGAAGAAATTTTTGATCATTTGGAATGCATTTTACTTTCTTCTTTATCGATAGGTGTATTAAATCAATTTCTAACCACATACGTCAGTAGTAATTATCTACTGCATAAGTGAATAACAGTGGAGTTTGAGTTTTATAATTTGGAACAAACTCTAAAGTCCATCCCTCATTGAACTGAAGGTTTCACTTCACACAACGGAAGTAATATAAACTGGTTGACAGCAGCTTAGCTTAAGTGAGGATTTTGACCGCTACTGTTCTTTTGTCGGTACGAGGATGTCTTTAGAATTTATGTTTGGAAAGGGGGAAACTTACACCATGTCCTGGATAGGACGTTGTGTCCTCAACATGGTTCGGAAGGGATGTCTACTGTAGTAGACAGTAATTTTAACACAAAGATTGCAAGAATGCACGTTGTGCCCACAATTTGTTTTGTCATTCACATTCCCTCATCTGGAAGATCTGGTAGCAAAAGTGAAGCGCGGAAGGAGAATGAAGGCACTGACATGGACCACCCCTGATTGAAACACATTGTAAACCCTCATTAAAATCTATAGTTTTCCCCTTAAAACCTTCATTTTTTTTTGCATGTTCTTTTCCTTTACCTTAGCCAATTTCCAGGAAGTTGCCTCCTCTCTCCGAGATTTGCAGGGCAGTCATTGAAACAAGGTGACTAATTTTTAAGAAGTTGTGGTGCGAGTACGGTGAATAATATTTAAATATAATTTTTTTTTAATTTTATGTCATTTTTCCATTAGTTTAAGAGCATTTTAATGATCACTTTCAGTAGATTTTTATGTCATCAACATCCGCCCCCTAAGTATGAGTAAATGTAGAATCATGCTTATGGGGAAAGGGAGATAGGCATCAATGTAATTGGGTCACTAAATCTGGTCAGAAATCAATGTAACTTTGACCACATGATACATTGCTGACGGAAATTGATTACCTAATAAATATTTTTAGCAATGCATACTAACGTAAAAATATAGAAAAAGAAATTGCTAGCGTCGAAAAGGGAAAGACAAGCAGAACAAGGGGGAAAACAAAGAGAAAAGAGAGAGGACAAAGAGAAAAATTGGAAAACAAGGAGAAAAAGGGTAGGCAAAGAAAACAAGAGGAATACAAAGATAAAAGAGGGAAGAAAAGAAGAACACGGAGAAGTCAAGGAGAACACGTGAAATACAAGGAGAATAAGGAAGGAGATTCATATTTACGTAAGGGTCAATTCTCAAGTTATCCTGTATGGCTAGTGAGAAGAAATACGTAGTTCTACGTGAAAAGAGAGAAGGGAAGAGATAAAGAAAAAATGAAAGTGAAAGATGTGTAATAATAGGGAGAAGAAGAGAAGAAAATAAATAAAAAGGGAAATGAAAGAAAAGGAGAGAAAAAGAGAAGCAGATGAAGAGGAAGAAAGATAGATGGAAGAAAAGAAAGACAATGGAAAAGGGAAAATGAGGAAACCGTGGGGAACAGAAAGAGACGAAGATGAGAAAAAGAAATGAAGATGGGAGAAAAGACGTAAAAAAGGAGAAGATGAGGAGGAAAAGAATGGAAATAGGAAGAAATGATAATAAACAGGGAAAGAAACAATCTGAAGAAAAATAAAGTGAAACGAAAGAGGTGAGGAAGAAAAGTGGAAAAAGAAGTGAAGAAGATGAGGTAAATTTGGAACAATAAAGGAATAGAAGAAGTTAGGAAAAAGTCATAGAAGAAGAAAATGAGAAGTAAAGAAATTGAAGAAAGGAAAGGAGATAAAAGAGAAAGATAAGAAGGGAAAGAACAAGTATAATGAATGTCTTTGTCTCTGTGTCCAGATTTTATGGTCATTCTCTACAGTGTGTGACGTTTTGTGCTTCCATAACATCATGTGAAAAGCCAAAACAATACTTCCTCCGTTCCAAAATATGGCATATTAACAAACAAAACAAGTTTGATTATTGCGCATGCGCGCACAAAATGTTTGGCGGTGTGGTATTCTGTTCAGTAGTGAAGGTGCTATCAGACAGTGCAGTTGTGAATGTTTCTAGTCTTCTGCAGTGCATCAAACTATAATATTTAAACAGTTCATTATGAACAGAAATCAAATGGGAACCTGTTGTGGTGTTCTTGTTGCAGAAAATGTAACACCAACCCAGTCAATTTTGAATAGAACATCTAAGGCACAACAGTCGTACAAAAACGGATTGTAATTTGTCTCTCCCAAAACAATGTTTGTTTTTTACTTTATTAATTTGGCACCACGCAGAATGAAATGTACCTAATTTTTATGTTTTTCTTATGTTAATTTATCAAATAAACAAGTATCTAGAGGATGTATTAAAGTTACATTATATTACTCGGAACTTTAACAAATGTATACCATATTTTGGAACAGAATAAATTACATCTTTCTATACCATATTTTGGAGCAGAGAGAGTAATTATTATCCATCATTATGACGACAGATATTTTTTTGTATTTCCACACGTGGAACACAAATCATGTAATTAATTCATGTTTCTATGTGAAGATGGTAATATAAACGAAAGAATTCTTCTCATATGCTAAGGTACTGAGTATTGGAAGTTACTTAAAGGTACTCTAAGAACAAAATTGCTTACTCAACATGTATCCCACAAATAAATTGAAGCATATCTCAACTATGATAGATGATTATATAGTCCAGACCACAAGAGAAGGCCGATGGAATCAAGAGGTCAAAAGAAGCCCGTGATGAGCATATTGAAGGTGTTTACTGCCTGCTAAGAGCGGCCTAACCTCTCGTACATCTCGTTCTGGCACGTACGACTTTGGCGCGGTCGTGGCACTGACTGAAGATGTCTTATTGAATATACAGAGTGATTCAGAAGTAATAATAAATATTTAGGAGGATGTTAGTACAGTAGAACCTCTATTATCCGTGGTAGTGAAGGGGGTGAGCTGAATGATTAATCGAAAAAATCTGATAATCCCTACTGTGAAATATTTTCGGAAAATCAGTACGGTAAATAATATTTGTGCGAGATCGTGCGTATTTGCTTGGTTTCGGACAAAACCAATCCGCGGAAAGACTAAAATTCCACATTCAGTATTCCCAACCTAACACACACAACAATTTCCCTCTTCTTACCGCTTAAGTGACATACTGATTTTACTGCTTTAGGCTTTTAACATATTATTTTTAGAGACGTTCAATATAGTAATAATTATAAATTGGAAACTTACCACTGCAATTTCAACTAAATTGCACTGTTAATTATTGTTTTTAAATATTTGCAAAGATTAAGTAAACTCTACAACTCCACTAAAGTTACTGCATTCGTGATGCAAGTAACATTAAGGAAGCCGTGAAAAAATCAACAAGATTCCAGACTCATCATAGACTAGGGGAAAAAAGACAGACGTATATCACGGCCTGCTGGAGTATAGTAAACACAGAAAACATTTTAAAGCAACAATGTTGAATATAGAAATTTTTGTTTTGCAAATTTGCCGTCATTGAACAGAAACCAAGATGGAGATTTCATTGCAACTAATTAGAAATTCGTCTTTCAGGTATGTAATAAACGATCTTCGCACAAAATAATGTACGATACACGAGCGGTATGTTTTCTTTCAATTCTCGGAAATTAAAAAAGCTCAACTACGTTTCGCTTTTTCAAACTTTACCTCGAACATGAAAACTTAAACATACCGCTCTTGTAACGCATATTACTATTATACTTTCATAATTCCCTTCGTGATGCTGTGTTTAACACGCTAGGTAGTGGATCAGAAGTACATTAATTTAAGTCTGGTTACCAACGGCGGGTTTTTAATGGGCAAGGAAACTCCTTGTAATGGCTCTCTGTGGAAATATATGGGTAGCGGAGGTCTCATGTTGTAGATTTACAAACTTTATATACTCAAATCTCGTATTCTGATGCTAGATGAGCCACGGTTTATCTTTCCCCAAACCACTCAAATATTTACACCTTTTTTTTTCGATTCTTAGCACAATGAGATTCCTTTCGACACCCGTAGAAGACATTTCATACAGAAGTTATACAGTACGACAATTCGAACACTAGACCATACTGTGTAAGGAAAAAGGCGTGTAATAACATTCTCTAGAAAAAAAATAACGTGTTAATACAATGTACAGCAGTGGCAAAAAAACCGGACCGACCCTTGTAGCTGGTCGCAGAGCCTTGTTCACTCCAGAGTACGACAGACTGGTAACTAAGACTTTCGTGGTTCGAATCCTGCCTGGGAAGGAAACTTTTTTTGTACCTTATTCAAATTTATTCCCAATACTTTTCGATTGCTGGTAAAATTCATGTTCTGAGAATAATAAATTAATTAAGTAGCAAAATATCGCTGCAATCGAAAAGTATTGGGAATAAATTTGCACAAGGAACAACAAAAAACTTTCCTTCCCAGGCAGGATTCGAACCACGAAAGTCTTAGTCCGAGTGAACAAGGCTCTGAAATCAGCTGCAAGGGTCGGTCCGGTTTTTTCGCCACTACTGTACAATACTTCATACATTTCTGCAAAAAAAAAAAAAAAAAAAAAAAAAAAAGACAGACAGTTAATATACCAATCGGTTAATAGCGTTACGGATAAGTGGGATTCTACTGTATGTACGGTTTTAAATAAAATGTTCATAAAATTAAATGACCAATTTTCAATAGAAATGAAGATGTAGCTGTGAATGTAAATAACGGATGGTGTTGTGTCCATGCGGGGAAAGCATGGTAAGTAAGCGGATGGTATCCGAGGAAAACCGTGGAAAAGATTCGCCCAGCCTTCGAAGGAAGTTCGTAAAAGTCAATTTGAGCTGAACCACTCAATTGGGCTCCACGATCCCAAATCTTATCACTCTGGACTTTTTCCTGTGGGGTTCAATGAAGGTCAAGTGTATCGGACTCTTTTGCAGAACTTCAACCATTTGCGACGCAAAATTCGTCAGACTATCGACGTCACACCGCAAATGTTACTGAATATCTAGTTGGAAGTGGAGTAAGGGTTGGACACAAATGGCATGAGTTAGAGAAACTCACACTAGGTAGGCCTATGCCATTAACTTATGGCAACTTCGACAATTCATTTTTGTGCATTATTATCATCATACGTGCCACGCCAGAGCCAAGATACGGCACCTTTCACAAATTGGCTATTGGGCCAAGGAATAAGAGCTTTAAAGTGAGGTATTGTTAAAATTTCAATTTTAAACTGTTTAGCACCTATGGCTGCATAAAGAACGTAATTTTCTTCATATACGGTAAATTTGGCGAATTTTTGTAACAAAACTAACTTATTAGGCCTAGGCATAAGAGCTTTAAAGTGAGGTATTGTTGGAATTTCAATTTTAAATTGTTCAGCGGCTATGGCTGCATAAAGAACGTAATTTTCTTCATATACGGTATATTTGGCGAATTTTTGTAACAAAACTAACTTATTAGGCCTAGGCATAAGAGCTTTAAAGTGAGGTATTGTTGGAATTTCAATTTTAAATTGTTCAGCAGCTATGGCTGCATAAAGAACGTAATTTTCTTCATATACGATAAATTTGGCGAATTTTTGTAACAAAACTAACTTATTAGGCCTAGGCATAAGAGCTTTAAAGTGAGGTATTGTTGAAATTTCAATTTTAAACTGTTCAGCACCTATGGCTGCATAAAGAACGTAATTTTCTTCACATACGGTAAATTTGGGGAATTTTTGTAAGAAAACTATTAGATCTAGAAATAACAGCTTTAAAGTGAGGAATTGTTGAAATTTCAATTTTAAATTGTTCAGCAGCTATGGCTGCATAAAGAACGTAATTTTCTTCATATACGGTAAATTTGGCGAATTTTTGTAACAAAACTAACTTATTAGGCCTAGACATAAAAGCTTTAAAGTGAGGAATTGTTGAAATTTCAATTTTAAACTGTTCAGCAGCTATGGCTGCACAAAGAACGTAATTTTCTTCATATACGGTAAATTTGGCGAATTTTTGTAAGAGGCGTATGATGATAGAGACTGGGTTAATCTTGCACAGGATAGGGACTGATGGCGGGCTTATGTGAGGGCGGCAATGAACCTTCGGGTTCCTTAAAAGCCATTTGTAAGTAAGTAAGTAAGTAACTATTAGGCCTAGAAATAACAGCTTTAAAGTGAGGTATTGTTGAAATTTATATTTTAAAGTGTTCAGTACCTATGGCTGCATAAAGAACGTAATTTTCTTCATATAGGCTACGGTAACTTTGGCGAACTTTTGTAAGAAAACTATTAGGCCTAGAAATAACAGCTTTAAAGTGAGGTATTGTTGAAATTTAAATTTTATAGTATTCAGCACCTATGGCTGCAAAAAGAACGTAATTTCCTGCATATACTCTAAATTTGGTGAAAATTTGTAACAAAATTATTGGGCCTAGGAATAAGAAATTTAAAGTGAGATATTGGTAAAATTTCCGTGGCGTCGTGGTCTAGGGCATCCTGCCTAGGACTCGCGTTATGGAATGCGCGTTGGTTCGAGTCCTCATGGGGGAAGAAATTTTCTCATTAAATTTCGGCCAGTGTATGGGACCGGTGCCCATCCAGCATCGTGATGCACTTGGGGAGCTACGATAGGTAGCGAAATTCGGTTGCGAATTCCAGCTATAACGGCTGGGGGGATCATCGCACTAACCACACGATACCTCCATTCTGGTTGGATGATCGTCCACCGCTGTTTCAGCATGTGGGCTTGAGGCCAGCATCCGGCTGGTCGGTCTAGGCCCTTCACGGGCTGTAGCACCACGGGTTATCATTATTATTATTATTATTATTATTATTATTATTATTATTATTGTGAAATTTCTACTTCAAAGTGTTCAGCAGCTATGGTTGCATAAAGAACTTAATTTTCTTAATATAGGCCTACGCTAAAATTGGTGAATGTTTGTAAGAAAACTATTGGGCCTAGGAATAAGAGCTTTAAAGTGAGGTATTGTTGAAATTTCAATTTTAAAGTGTTCAGCAGCTATGGCTGCATAAAGAAGATTAACTTTCTTCATATACGTAAATTTGTTGGAAATTTGTAAGAAAATAATTGGGCCTAGGAATAAGAGCTTTAAAGTGAGGTATTCTTGAAATTTCAATTTTAAAGTGTTCAGCAGCTATAGCTACATAAAGAAGATTAATTTCCTTCATATACGGTAAATTTTGCGAATTTTTGTAAGAAAGCTGTTGGATCTAGGGATATCATTTTTCGGAAAGGCATCCATCTCTCTCTATTCAATTTAGCTATCCAAAAAATATAATGAAAATTAACAATTGTTCCGTAAATTTTACTAATTTTCATATGGAATCGCCCGTATTGGAAGGTGATTTCAGTATATTAATAGAGCTTTCACTGTTTCGAATTTAAGTGGCCTTAATCCCCCCCCCCCAAAAAAGCAATCTTTTTTTTTTCTTGAAAAAAGAGAAAACTGTCAGTTGGAGCCAAGTTACTCTATTTCCTTAGTGAATGAATGCTCTGTATTCATCATTTAAACAATGGCCTATTATTGCAATCCCATCATTTCTGAAGTCTTTGTAGTTCAAATGACACATTAAACAAAGAGCCACATTACATTTAAAGCTATACCTGGCCTGCAGAATCATGCAGCAAAGTACCACATTTGTTTCACTGCCTCGTATGTTCAAAAGCTGAAACTTCACTTTACCGCGACAATGTTAACGAGACGAAAATGTTATGGCCGTTGGGCTTTGTACCTGTTGACATAAACTCATATTTTCCGCCCCGTCAGTTAGAATGTTTCAACCCCCTGGAGCCCATCCATTTTTCACGGTATATTTTTCTTACAAATCTGTGATACTCTGTCAGTGCTCGAGGTGATAGCTAGAGGCATGAAATTCAAAAAAGGAACAAAGAGAATACGCACAGACGTCTCCACTCTAACGCATTTTAATCGTGTTGATCGATGCTGAACCAGGCTATCGACACCTAAATAAACCGATGATGGCGTTATTTTAATAGGGAATGTGATCAACAGATTTCGATACATTCTGAGTTGATTTCAGAGACCTTCATACATGCACTTGTACATAAAACGGCAGCCAAAAAGCCGTTTAGGAAGCTCAATTGACACATTACTGGCTTATGATGGCAGATCTGTGTTCAAATCCCGACGATGATGGCGGAGTTGTGTCGATAAAGCCAAAATTAAAGTCTTCCCATTTGGACGGAGTTACGTAATAAGAGACCAAGCGCCAAAAACCTGTTTCGAGATATTGGCCATTGAAATAAATCTGTTTTTTTCTTATAAAACATTTTATGCAAGGAGTAATACAGAGTGATTTCTTTCTTTAATTATTCCGTTGGAAATTCATTCAATGACCCAATTTTAGCACCAAATTAAGCAGAATGTTCTGGAGTTTCGATTCCTTGTCACTAGATGCGCAGATGTTTATGTTTTATTCCTACTGTTGGTAGCCTAAAGCCATATAGGGTTACGGTTGTTCATCAGCTACAGGAACCAGATAAGGATAAAAGATTGAATTATTGTCGTTGGTTTCAGACGTTCATTGTGCAAAATCCTGCCATATTGTCCATCACATGGTTCACAGATGAAGCATGGTTCCATTTATCCGGTTATGTGAACTCACAGAACTCACGCCATTGGGCCATCGAAAATCCACATGTCATCCATGAAGCACCTGTGCACCCGGTTAAAATCGGAGTTTGGTGCGCAATATCCGCACAGAGAATAGTGGAGCCAATTTTTTTTAACCGGACTGTGAACACTGAAGAGTACCGACTGATTTTCATGGAGTTTGTTGAGCAACTGGACGATGTAGAGCTGAGTCAAGGATATTTTCAGCAAGATGGCGCTACATGCCATACATCAAATGAATCCATGGAACTAATTGCAGGTTTCTTTCACGACCTAATAATTTCCAGGAACCTGTGGCCACCGAGATCTCCGGATTTGACAACGCCGGACTTCTTCCTATGGGGTTACTTAAAAGACAGAGTTTACGCCACACGTCCCCAGACATTGGACGATCTGAAGCACAACATCACACAGGAGATTCAAGCTATTGACAACAGAGTCCTCCAACGAGTGGCGAGTAACATGGAACGACGTGTTGAGTTGTGCCTTATGCAGGATGGAGGACATTTTCAACATTTGCTATAGAGGTAAATAATCTCCCAAAATTCCTCTACATTTTAGGTATAATAAGTTGTCGCTAGCACAATTCGTTTTGAAACAATTAATGAAAGAAATGTGTCGGTTCTATGTAAATCACTCTGTATAACATTCATACTATTACAAAAAAAAAAAAAAAAAAAAGCACAAATAATGTCAAAAAAGGCTAACCGATTTTTAATAAGAGACCAGCAGTTGAATTAATATTTAAAAGCAAAATAAATAAATGAATGTTATGCAATAAACGAATTTTTCCTTATAAATAGCAGCAAAATTCAGATATCGCATCCTTGATTTTTTCAGAGTTAAATCATCATCAACAGATTTGTGCAAATATCTCTTTTTTTTTTTTTTTTTTTTCAAATTATCGGTTGCTATATTATTATTGCTCAACTCCGTCTATTTTTTCCTCTCTGGTGTATATTTTCTCTTTCATTATTTCATCCTATCAAGAGCCGATTGAGCGTAAACTAATGATTTTAGTTGGTTATTTAACGACGCTTTACCAACTACTCGGTTATTTAGCATCGATAAGACTGGTGAGAGCGAGATGGTATTAGACAAGATGAGACCGAGGATCCGCCATAGATTACTTGACATTCGCCTTACGATTGGGGAAAATCTTGGAAAAAAAAAACTCAACCAGGTAACCAACCCAAGCGGGAATCGAACCCACACCCGACTAGAACTCCGAATCAGCAGGCAAGCGCCTCAGCCGACTGAACTACGCCGGTATCCGTAAACCAAAAGTGATTTTTAGTATGTTATTTTTACGACGCTTTATCAACATCTTAGGTTATTCAGCGTCCGAATGAGATGACGGTGATAATGCCGGTGAAATGAGTCCGGGGTCCAATACCGATAGTTAGTAGCATTTGCTCATATTGGGTTGAGGGAAAACACCGGAAAAAAACCTCAACCAGGTAACATGCCTCAACAGAGAATCGAATCCGGGCCACCAGGTTTCGCTGCCAGACGCGTTAACCATTACTCCACAGGTATGGACACAAAAATTGAGTCCACCACTGTGGAGTAACGGTTAGCGCGTCTGACCGTGAAACGAGCAAACCCGGGTTCAAATCCTGGTTGAGGCAAGTTACCTGGTAGGGGATATTCCCGAGGTTTTCCCTGAACCAATTGAAGCAGAATTGCTGAATAACTTTCGGCATTGGACCTCGGACTCATTTCGCCATCATTAATATACATATCATCATTAATCCATAGTTTACAATAGCCCGGGTTAAGTTCACGGTGCGGCGTGCTGTACTTGTACAAGAGTGCGGCCGTTTGGCTACCCATTCATTCACAGAATAGGAGTGGTAAGCACAATAAGCCTCAGGCTGCAGTGCAAGCCTTCGGGTCCCTCCTCCGTACAAGAGAAAAACAAAGACGAAACAAAATTTATGAAGCAGGTGCAAGAATGGTATTTTGTGCGAGATCGTGCGTATTTGCTTGTTTTCCGCACAGAACCAATACGCAGTAAGTGTGAAATACCACATTCAGTATTCCCAACGTAACACACATAACAATTTCCCTCTTCTTACCGCTTAAGCGCGACATTCATTTTACTGCTTTAGGCTTTTAACATATTATTTTTAGAGACGTTTAACATAGTAATAATTATAAATTAGAAACTTACCACTGCAATTTCACCTAAATTGCAATGTTAATTGTTGTTTTTAAATATTTGCAAAAATTAAGTAAAGTCTACTACTCCACGAAACTTATTGCATTCCTGATACAAGTAACATTAAGGAAGCCGTGAAAAAATCAACAAGATTCCAGATGCGGATGTTATTACTGCAATATGTTATATGAATAATATTGTTAAAATATTAAAATGAAAAATAAATCATTACATAACCTTACCGTTTGTTTTAAGTTCGTATTTATAGACTGGGGGAAAAAAAAGACAGACGTATATCACGGCCTGCTGGAGTATAGTAAACACAGAAAACATTTTATAGCAACAATGTTGAAGAAAGATATTTTGGTTTTCCGAAGTTGCCGTCATTAAACAGAAACCAACATGGAGATTTCATTGCAACTAATTAGAAATTCGTTTTTCAGGTATGTAATAAACGATCTTCGCACAAAATAATGTACGATACACGAGCGGTATGTTTGTTTTCATGTTCTCGGAAATTAAAAAAGCTCAACTACGTTTCGCTTTTTCAATCTTTTCCTCTACCATGAAAACGTCAACATACCGCTCTTGTAACGTATATTACTATTAGAGAAGTGCTCGTGCTCCCTGATCTATAATTGAAGAGTGTGATTCCACAACTCCCTTAATTCGTTTGCAAATTTATATGATTTATACATACAGTAATATAATATTATGTTTGAGACCACTTGCACTATGATGAAGGTTGGGTGGAGCGGAGAAAAATTCTGTCCGGCACCGGAACTCGAACCCGGGTTTTCAGCTCTACGTGCTGACGCTTCATCCACTAAGCCACACCGGATTCCAGCTCCGATGCCGGATTGAATCCTCTCAGTTTAAGTTCCAACTCTTAGTTTCTTCTTTCATTATAGGCTATTTAAAGCTTCTTTTCTTCCAAAACAACTCCAATCCTTGTCCAAAAATATCTGTTATTGCGCAAGTCACTGCAACACAGTAAGTAATCACTCACTGATTCAAGATGGCACTCATCCCGTCGGATCCCGACCACTTAGTGACTGTTAATGAGTGCACCTCTGTACATAGTGTGTTGGACATTGTGCCACTGCCACATATTCTGTGACACAGTACATGAGGGTAGGCCACCAAGGGGAAAACTGAGAGGTAGAAAAATATCGTTCTTATCATAATATACTCGTCGGTGTGTGTACATGCGACAACGTACTATTCTTTTTCTATGCTTAACTGTAACTAAACAGTATTCTATCTTTCATATACCAACTATTACGTATAGAAAGGCCACAATACGTAAGCGTCCTTCATAAAATTAAATTTTAAGTAGAAAACCGTATCGGAATCTATGTCCCTCATCAATTTAATTGTAATGTCGTTCTCCATTCTCTCCTAACGGGAAACTCCTTCAAAGGTCACCTGGTGTTGCTTTCTGCAGTGCATGTTTTATGCAGTCTAATTATGTTTATTTACACATGTGATTGATACTACTGCAACTAGATTTATTTCTGCGATAATGGAGACCTAATTCCATGATACGAATCTAATTCAGGGTTAGCAAAGAGCTAATTGTAATATTTATCAGACCGATATGATGAATTCTATACTGAACGTAAGTATATTTTCAAATTCCACCGTCGCGTAGCATAAAAAAAATTCTAAGCTTAGGAAATACAGACCGAAAATTTAGTCCTGACAGCTCAGCGACGCGAAAGAGGGGAAGTAATAGGAGGAGTGGGCAGAGTTCCGGAGTAGAGATAAGGGCGAGCAGTCGGTAAAGGCAAGCTAGTGAATAAACAATCACCCCTTGCCGTAACTAAATGGACTCGCCTGTCCCACGCGCACATCTCCGGCGACTGTCAGGACTAAATAATCGTACTGTACTTACAAATGGCTTTTAAGGAACCCGGAGGTTCATTGCCGCCCTCACATAAACCCTCCATCGGTCCCTATCCTGTGCAAGATTAATCCTGTCTCTATCATCATATCTCACCTCCCTCAAATCTATTTTAATATTATCCTATCTACGTCTCGGCCTCCCCAAAGGTCTTTTACCCTCCGGCCTCCCAGCTAACAGTCTATATGCATTTCTGATTCGCCCAAACGTGCTACATGCCCTGCACATCTCAAACGTCTGTATTTAATGTTCCTAATTATGTCAGGTGAAGAATACATTGCGTGCAGTTCTGCGTTGTGTAACTTTCTCCATTCTTCTGTAACTTCATCCCTTTTAGCATCAAATATTTTCCCAAGAACCTTATTCTCAAACACCCTTAACCTCTGCAAATCTAGTCTTTCAGATAATACTCCCTGTAAAACAGATTTGAACAATTTCAAGGGAAAAATTGTTCAAATCTGCTTTACAGGGAGCATTACTTGAAATACTAGATTTGCATAATACATACGTCACTGTGTACGTTAACAGAAAACCACAATTCCAAGTCACACAGAGATTGTGTGCACTCGATGTGGGTCTCTGGCGTTTCGTCAGCCCACGCGAGTTGTATGGAAATAAAGGGAAAAGTTGAGACGATGTCGGGTGGAGTTCCAGGGTGGCTCAGTTGGTAAGAGCGCTGGTACGTTCAACCAGAGGTCCCGGGATCGATACCCGGTCCCGGGATCGATACCCGGCCCCGGAACAATTTTTTCCTTGAAATTGTTCACCCTTAACCTCTGTTCCTCTCTCAAAGTGACAGTCCAAGTTTCACAACCATAAAGAACAACCGGTAATACAACTATGTTTTAAATGTTAACTTTCAGATTTTTTGACAACAGACTAGATGACAAAAGCTTCTCAACCGAATAATAACACGCATTTCGCCATATTTATTCTGCATTTAATTTTCTCCCGAGTGTCATTTATATTTGTTACTGTTGCTCCAAGATATTTGAATTTTTCCACCTCTTCGAAGGATAAATCTACAATTTTTATATTTCCATTTCGTACAATATTCTAGTCACGAGACATAAGCTTAGGGAATACTACATAATGTAAACATTTTTGTGCGAGATCGTGCGTATTTGCTTCTATTCCGCACAAAACCAATCCGCGAAAAGTCTAAAATTCCACATTCAGTACTGCCAACCGAACACACATAATTTCCCTCTTCTTACCGCTTAAGTGACATATTGATTTTACTGCTTTAGGCTTTTAACATATTATTTTTAGAGACGTTCAATATAGTAATAATTATAAACTGGAAACTTACTACTGCAATTTCACCTAAATTGCACTGTTAATTATTGTTTTTAAATATTTGCAAACATTAAGTAAACTCTACAACTCCACTAAAGTTACTGCATTCGTGATGCAAGCAACATTAAGGAAGCCGTGAAAAAATCAACAAGATTCCAGACTCATCATAGACTGGAGGAAAAAAAAGACAGACGTATATCACGGCCTGCTGGAGTATAGTAAACACAGAAAACATTTTAAAGCAATAATGTTGAAGAGATATTTTTGTTTTGTAAATTTGCCGTCATTGAACAGAAACCAAGATGGAGATTTCATTGCAACTGATTAGAAATTCCTCTTTCAGGTATGTAATAAATGATCTTCGCACAAAATAATGTACGATACACGAGCGGTATGTTTTCTTTCAATTCTCGGAAATTAAAAAAGCTCAGCTACGTTTCGCTTTTTCAAACTTTTCCTCGAACATGAAAACTTCAACATACCGCTCTTGTAACGCATATTACTATTATACCTTATCTAGGTACTGATATCTAATATGCTCTTTATTTGTCTTTGTAAATCTTAACAATGACTTCATTCTTAGCAATGAATTACAGTTTTACTCTATCCTGAAAATTTATATTAGCTCATGTTGTCATTCATTTTTACTTTTCTAATAAAAGCTCAAATTATTTTATATCCATTGCATTTATCTGCCATATTAGAATGTATTAATTAATAGTTTTTGATAATTCTGAACAAAGTCTTACTAATAAAGGTACATAGTTTTTATACTAGACTTATGCAGAGTCGGGACAGAAAACGTTACTAATAAACCATGCAAAAGCGATGGATGTATAAACAGTCTGTAACTATACATGGGAATTTCTTGCAGTAGTTATACAAACAAAATCATCTGTTTAAGCGTTGTAAACAGAGAAAAAATGGCCACCTCTGTAACAGCTGTTTGTATCGATTGTCATTTTATGATAATGGTTGCCTCGTAACAACAAACAGAGAGCACAGAATAATTTATTAGAATAGTGATTCTGTAGCTATCAGTGCTGTAGTTGGGCCGGTACGTCGTATTTGAATAGTTTTTAATATAGTTTCAAATGGAGGATGTTAGCTATTTGAAAAACATTTTCATTTTGATATCTGGCATAAAAGTAGCGGCTGATATCTCCTATCCTTTGCTTAAACGCTTGTCCTTTCGTTGTTTGATCGAAAACCATGGTCTGGCAATTCAGGAGTATAGATAAACATAATATAATATTTGTTACTGAGTAAAATGACAAATCAATGTAAAATAATGGCTTATATTATATGGTCATTAAGTTTTATATACATGAGCTACAAATTGCAAACGTTTTCGCCCATTCAGGCATCTTCAGGCACAATTATACAATATCTCAATATCAAACTGTGTAGCCATTACATTGGTGGTAGATAAACTGTTTAAGATTAATGATGTACAAAACATCTCCATAATTAAAATGTAATATTACAAGTCATAAAATTAAAATAATGTTAAAAACCACGTAGTGTTGTAATTAAACTTCATAATAATATTCTGTGGAACTGAGAGTCCAAGTTTCACAGCCATACAGAACAACCGGTAATATAACTGTTTTATAAATTCTAACTTAAATTAATAAATAATAGATAAATAATCAAATAAAGGCAAAAAAGCATTTATTTTGTAAATTAAGCATTTATATTAAAAAAGCAGAAAAGGGCAACATACTGTAGAACTGCGACGTTTCAATCACAAAGGTATAATTCGTACAGATTTACTTTCAAAATGAAGATAGTTTAACACATTTAAAAAGACATTCTGCCAAAATTCTGGTCTCTGATAATTAGATACCATGATTAAGACTTGGAAATCCTCACCTAGTTTCTTTGTAAGTTAAATCGCTAGAGCTCGAATAACATATTCACCGTTTTTAACTTATGGTGACTCCACCTGTTGATTATAAGTCTGGTTGTTGTAACACAATTAACTTGAATATGCACTGATATTTATACGCTATTGGATGTGAGATATTATCATATTATACCAGTGTACCCTGTCTTGTGCAATAATCTCATAGACTAACTTTCATACTCTGAAAGATGTTTCAGATTTATTGCAATTTAGTATGCATAAGATTTGCGTAGGAAGATGGGGGAATTGAAATGTGTTGATGTAAAAATCTATGACTTGTAATAAAAACAAAGTGTCGAAAGTTTTTATGATACAGGGTGTAATAAAATTAGTAAACAAGAAATTAATGTCTATTATATACAACATCGTATATCTATGAATGCACTACAAAAAAAGTAGACTGTCTTGTACAGTTTCTACCGAAAGTTTAAGGACACCCACTCAAAATAAATGTTTCACTCTTGTCCTTATATTTATGTGAAACCTCCTGATCTTTATACATTTATACAGGGACCAAATGCATGTGAAAAATGAAGTTTTTTTTTTTTTTACTGCAAACCCAATCTCTCTATATTTCAAACTGCGGTCCCAGAGATATAAGACGATCACATCGGAGATGGGTACTCGTTACTGTTTTGTTTTTTCACTAATTATAAAGTTAATCTCGTTAATCCGGACCCCTATAAGCCGGACTTCGCTTAATCCGGACAGGCAAAAAAAAATACGAGTTTGAAAAATTAAAGAAATTTGTTTTAACACTTAGGCCTACTTTCATATATTATAACTGTGGAATTACAATAAATACAATATTATATCCTAAAGTATTAAAAATAAAGAAAATCCAACAAATTTTGCATTAAAGTAGGCCTAATTAAACTATACAAACAAATATTATTATCGATTACACATTTTTCTGTACGTACAGTACAATTAATAAATATGTTTTGTTGCTATAAACGGAGTCTTAATGCACTTTCTACTGTTCAGTTAATCCGGACTTTCGTTAAACCGGTCAACTTATCCCCCCCAATTAGTCCGAATTAACGAGGTTTTACTGTATTAAGCAGTTAACATTATATTAGTACTTTTTGTACCTATCGTGATTTTATCGTCCACACCTGTGGAGTAACAGTTAGCGCGTCTAGCCAGGTGGCCCGGGTTTGATTCCCAGTTGGGGCAAATTACCTGGTTGAGGTTGAGGTTTTTTCCCTCAACCCAAAATGAGCAAATGCCGGGTAACTTTCGGTGTTGGGCCCCGGACTCATTTCACCGGCTTTATCACCTTTATTTGATTCAGGCGCTAAATAACCTAAGATGTTGATAAAGCGTTGTAAAATAACCTATTAAAATACAAAATATAGAAAAAAAAGTGATTTTATCTTTGTACTTGTATTTATTTCTTTCCTCCATTTCCTCCAGAAGATTAGGGGCTGCCAGACAATAACTACTTTTAAGAAAAGGCTAAACGATTTCTTGCGACGCAGTCAAATTCAAGTTATAATTATAATCAGGATCGAATTTAATAATTTAATTATATTTAGGTATGACATTATTATTATTATTATTATTATTATTATTATTACATAATTGTTTGGAAGTAAATCCCGAAAAGACAAAGTACATGATTATCTCTCGTGACCAGAATATTGTACGAAATGGAAATATAAAAATTGGAGATTTATCCTTCGAAGAGGTGGAAAAATTCAAATATCTTGGAGCAACAGTAACAAATATAAATGACACTCGGGAGGAAATTAAACGCAGAATAAATATGGGAAATGCCTGTTATTATTCGGTTGAGAAGCTCTTATCATCTAGTCTGCTGTCCAAAAATCTGAAAGTTAGAATTTATAAAACAGTTATACTACCGGTTGTTCTGTATGGTTGTGAAACTTGGACTCTCACCCTGAGAGAGGAACATAGGTTAAGGGTGTTTGAGAATAAGGTGCTTAGGAAAATATTTGGGGCTAAGCGGGATGAAGTTACAGGAGAATGGAGAAAGTTACACAACACAGAACTGCACGCATTGTATTCTTCACCTGACATAATTAGGAACATTAAATCCAGACGTTTGAGATGGGCAGGGCATGTAGCACGTATGGGCGAATCCAGAAATGCATATAGTGTGTTAGTTGGGAGACCGGAGGGAAAAAGACCTTTAGGGAGGCCGAGACGTAGATGGGAAGATAATATTAAAATGGATTTAAGGTATGTGGGATATGATGATAGAGACTGGATTAATCTTGCACAGGATAGGGACCGCTGGCGGGCTTATGTGAGGGCGGCAATGAGCCTTCGGGTTCCTTAAAAGCCATTTGTAAGTAAGTAAGTATTATTACATAATTATTTTATTGGTGTATTGGGAAGATAAAAAGAATTGCTATTGTTGTTATGTATATTAATTATGTATTGTATTGTATTAATTATGTTTCGTTTATAGCAATGTAGTAATATTTATCATACTGGTTGAGTGGAAGAGAAGGCTGAATTGCCTTAACTTTGCCAGTTAAAACAAACCATTATTATTATTATTATTATTATTATTATTATTATTATTATTATTATTATTATTTCTGCATTCGTGTTTTTTTTTCTATTTGTACTTTTGGTGGTGTAGTAGAGAAGGCCTGATGACCCTAAATGCACTGATTGAATGAAGGAATGAATGAATGAATAAATGAATGAATTTCCAACATTTGTTATTGCATAATGGAAGACGTCTGTTCGTCTGAAATTACTATACACATGGTCCAGAAGGGAATTCACGGGTTTGCTGCTATTTGTTGGGAAATTATAAATTATATGGATAACCGTGTATATTTTTAAAATGACACTCCTGGAAAATGAACTGTAAGCAGATGTACTGTATATTTCCCAATATGATTAAGAAACTGAATTGTTGTGATACGAGTAAACATATTATAACGGGAACATATTTGTCAAATTCGTGACACAGATTTTTTTGGACTATCGAGCATTTATATTAAATCCAGTTTGAAAATGTCAAATATATTTTTTATAGAAAACTGAAAGTTTTAAAGATTTAGACTTTCCTAACAGTTGACGTGTCAATAGAAACATATTTTTCTTATTAATTATAGTGGATTCCACGTTAATAAAAAGCATTGAGTATACGGGGCTATTCCATCAAATGATCAGTTGCCACAGAAACGGCTACCTACCACATAGCTTCTACAATGGGTTAGGCAAGGCCCATGAAACCAATGCTTTTTTCTTAACGTGGCATTCTCTTTAATCACTTTAAAACTTTACATTCTGCTGGATTGACGCCAGAAGTTACTCCTTTGACACGGTGGAAATCGTTTCGACAGCCAGAAATAACTGACAGTCTTTATACATATTTCAGACATGTGGGAGAACGTTATCTGTAAAAACTCCAGAACAACCGGTTAGATTAGTTGGTCCTTTTTTATTGTGAAATTAAATAGGTAAATAAGCGTCGTCACAGATTAATTTGAGAGCATTTATCATAAACTAACATTTCATACAAAAAATAGAAGTTCCTTGAAGAACTTCTAGAAACGATTTTCATTATGCCTGATCTCGTTAGATTAAAAAGAAAAGAATAAAGAAGATATTATGTCCCTTATCACCTACCCTGTTCATCATCTACTTAGAGGATTTATTATATTGTATTGTATTTGTTAACATTCCATGGTATTCGTACATTGCTTCACAGCTAGACTACGGAACAAGTCAGAAAACTTCATACTACTATAAAATCTCAATTTATAGTCACAGCCTAGTTGAAATATATACAGAAGAGGTGTACAACATAGTCTACTAGTACAACACAAAGTTTTAGTATCATTTTCATGAAGCGTTATTGAATGTCATGAATTCACCTGCAGAATAGAAGGCGTGAGAAATTAGGTGCTTCTTTAATTTGGCCCTAAATAATCTTATGCTTTGAGTTTCTTTTTTATATCGATATGGAGGCTGTTAAAAATTTCTACTACCATATAACGCACTCCTTTTTGATACCACGATAGACTTACCGCGGAATGTTAATAATCATTTTTTAATAACACGGGAGGGGTTGAAAATGGTCAACATAGGAAGAATAAGAATTTTTATGAAAAAATTACGAGTAAAGACAGAAAAAAATTAATGTGGTGAAGTAAAGAGAGAAATAAGAGAAAGAGAGAGTGAGGGGGGCATGAAGATAAAAGGAAGGCACGAGACAAAAGAAAAGAGGGATAAAAGATGGACAAGAGATGAAAGATGGAAAGCGATGACATGTAAAAAGAAAGGCGAGGGAAAAAATAAGAACAAGAGAAAAAGATGATAGAAGAAAGGCTAGAGAAGAAAGAAATGCAGAGAAGAAAGAAAAGCGATAGAAAAAAGAAAAGAAAGCTAGAGTAGAAAGGCGAGCAACTAAAGAGGGACGAGTAAATAGAGAGAGGCAAGCAACTAAAGGGAGGCGAACAACTAAAGAGAGGCGAACAATTAAAGAGAGGCGAACAACTAAAGAGAGGCTAACAACTAAAGAGAGGCTAACAACTAAAGAGAGGCTAACAACTAAAGAGAGGCGAACAACTAAAGAGATGCAAACAACTAAAGAGATGCAAACAACTAAAGAGAGGCGAACAACTAAAGACAGGCGAACAACTAAAGAGAGGCAAGCAACTAAAGAGAGGCGAGCAACTAAGGAGAGGCGAACGACTAAAGAGAGGCGAGCAACTAAAGAGAAGCGAGCAACTAAGGAGAGGCGAACAACTAAAGAGAGGCGAGCAACTAAGGAGAGGCGAACAACTAAAGAGAGGCGAACAACTAAAGAGATGCAAACAACTAAAGAGAGGCGAACAACTAAAGAGATGCAAACAACTAAAGAGATGCAAACAACTAAAGAGAGGCGAACAACTAAAGACAGGCGAACAACTAAAGAGAGGCAAGCAACTAAAGAGAGGCGAGCAACTAAGGAGAGGCGAACGACTAAAGAGAGGCGAGCAACTAAAGAGAAGCGAGCAACTAAGGAGAGGCGAACAACTAAAGAGAGGCGAGCAACTAAGGAGAGGCGAACAACTAAAGAGAGGCGAACAACTAAAGAGATGCAAACAACTAAAGAGAGGCGAACAACTAAAGAGATGCAAACAACTAAAGAGATGCAAACAACTAAAGAGAGGCGAACAACTAAAGACAGGCGAACAACTAAAGAGAGGCAAGCAACTAAAGAGAGGCGAGCAACTAAGGAGAGGCGAGTAACTAAAGAGAGGCGAACAACTAAAGAGGGACGAGTAAATAGAGAGAGAGGCAAGCAACTAAAGAGATGCAAACAACTAAAAAGATGCAAACAACTAAAGAGAGGCGAACAACTAAAGAGAGGTGAGGAACTAAAGAGAGGAAAGCAACTGAAGAAAACGAAATTAAAAACAAATACGAAAGACAAAAGAAGGCGAGAAAATAAAGAAAGGCAAGAAACAAAATAAAGGCGAGAAACAAAGGAAAGACGAGCAACTACAGTAAAGAGAGTTAAGAAACAAAACAGAAACAACAGTATGTCGAGAGAATAAAGAAAGGTGATAGACAAACGAAAGACGAGAATCATAAAAGGGAAAACAAAAGAAAGATGAATAACAATAGGCAAAGGAGAATGAAACAGAGGGAAGAAATGAGAAACAAAGTTAGAAATTAATGAAAAAATTAATTGAGACAGCAATAGAGAAAGGAAAGAAAAATCAGACATGAAAGAGAAAAAAACGAGTGAAAAAAAAATAAAGTAAACGACTGTAAGGAAGTAACACTACAGGCAGGTTTTCTTTGTGCCCTTCGGTTCACACTGTTGTTTTCAGTCAACCATTACTCCATCATCATCAAGCCTGAAGTTGAAAAGATGAGTTACAGCAAACCACCTCCAATGCCAAGACGAAAAATAGGACCAGGACGCTTCTTCATGGCTGTTGCAAGATTCTCGCCAGTGGTGCTTGTTCGCTGTAAGTAGGAGTATTTTCCACTTGGAGTCCCGAGCAGGAGGCCTAGCGAGGTAAAGCCGTAATGTACACAGGGAGATGGGGAATCCTTGAAAATGCGGCAGCCTCGCTCTCAGGTTACAAAAAATCAATGCCGCGCCGAGGAAGGAACCAACAACTCTCTGACAGCACTGGAGGCTCCCTCCAGTCTACCGTCATTAATATTAAATACTGACCTGCATCAACCGTACCACGACATACAACTGTTCCGAGTGCGTTTGACGCTTGGAAGCTGCATTCTTGTTAGACACAAAAACGAAAGACACGTCCGGGTACTTATTGTATTGCACATACGTACGTATTGTTTTTCCTTAACTTATGACAAGATATGCATTAATGAAAGGATTTACTGTTACCCCAATAAGAAGAAATATTTGTTTTCTCCATTGCATCGAATTTCTTTATAATTTCAACAAGAAATAAAATTTTTTCTAGGGTATGTTGCTGGATATCATACAGTAAAAGACCAATATAACGAAATCCTAGGGTCCTTTGAAACAATAATAATTCTCGTCCAGAAAACAAACAAATTATGCAACAATTATATAGTTTAAACAATGAATTTAACAATTGTAATAATAAAATATATATATATATATATATATATATATATATGTATATAAAAGTTTCAATATCTGAAAAAAAAAAAATAGATATAGGCTTAAACAATACGGAATAATATTAAGTATTATGTAAATAAGAATAGTTTATATTACATAGGCCTGGGATGAAAAAGCTTTTGAAATAATTTTAGCTCTCCTTTAGCTCCATTTCATCAATGTTTGTATTTCTTTTTTGTATTTATTTCTGCTATCTGATAGGATGGAAGATAAAGCCTTATGGCCTTAATCCTGAGAGATTGAATGAATGAATGAATGAATGAATGAATGAATGAATGAATGAATAAGTGAGTGAGTAAATAAATAAATAAATAAATAAATAAATAAATAAATAAATAAATAAATAAATAAATAAATAAATAAATTTTTGTGTGCTGAAGCTAGAAATGACATCCAAAATGACACATCACACAATTTTTACACAAAACTGTATTTTATATTTTACATTATTAATACTGGGTGTTCAGCTCAAAATGTGTCATGGCTCGCTGTATGTCGTCATGTGGCTATCCGATGAGCCTAGAGAATTCAATTTTCCTACACTTCCGCAAAGGCGTATTACCTAAATGCGAGAGAAGTTGCCTAGGAAGTACGGCGTTCATTCTGAAGATTAGCTACTTACCGATACGTACGGTAACGCCAGTAGTGGCAAGAATGTGAACTGTTTGGAAGCACGTACTGAAGTGAGTTTTTTTTTTCTTACTGTCGGGATATGAGGAGAGGGTTAAGACGATTACTTACGTGTTTGCTGACATTAACTTCGACGGTCAACATGGACACGGACCATTTGATTTGTGTTGTGGAATGTTACCGTACGCAACCAAATGATAACAAATACCCTGCGTACGACTTGCCGGCGCAAAACACAGTTCGAAAGAGGTTATGGTAGCACACAGACCGTACAGACCGCCATCTGTTGCTACGACGTTCAAGTTATACCGTACAAGTTCTCAAGTTCAGATTGAAGAACGCCTTAGATAATAGGCAACTTCTCTAACATATAAGCTGAAACTCGCTTCAAATCGGTGACCCAACAACAGTGACGTCATGACACACTTTGAAATGAACACCCAGTATAGTCTTACTAGTGATATTGCTGCTTCCACAAACCCAGTGCTCTAATGTAAAATTTTGTACTAATCTATTAGTGAGGATCAGAAACATAATCTAGAAGGCTGTGTGATATATGAAGTGAAAGTCCAGAAGAGTTTACCAGTTTGAACTCAGTGACGGATTGAAAGAAATAAATTTGCTGGCACCAGGAACATTTCTTCATTGGTACAGGGGTAGAGACGAGTAATTGAAGCTCTGCTCTTCATAATAAGGTGCCTTAGCATAGTGCAGTGATATTTCTGGTTTTACATACATACATACATACATACATACATTACATACATAAGTGTTCTGCCTAAAGGCAGGTATTTCACTGCAAACCCAGCATTCTACAATCTTTCCTATTTTCTGCGTATGTCTGCTCATATGAGCCATATATCTTAATGTCGTCTATCATCTGATATCTTCTTCTGCCCCGAACTCTTCTCCCGTTCACCATTCCTTCCAGTGCATCCTTCAGTAGACAGTGACTCAGCAAATTCCTTTTCCTCTTTCTGATCAGTTTCAGCATCATTCTTTCTTCACCCACTCTTTCCAACACAGATTCATTTCTTATTCTGTCTGTCCACTTCGCACGCTCCATTCCTCTCCATATCCACATTTCAAATGCTTCTATTTGTTTCTCTTCATTTCGTCCTAATGTCCATGTTTCTGCTCCATACAATGCCACACTCCACACAAAGCACTTCACTAGTCTCTTTCTTAGTTCTTTTTCCAGAGGTCCGCAGAATATGCTTCTTTTTCTATTAAAAGCTTCCTTTGCCATTGCTATTCTCCTTTAGACTTCCTGGCAGCAGCTCATGTTACTGCTTATAGTACATCCCAAGTATTTGAAACTGTTCACTTTATTGCCTCATTTACAATTCGCAAGTTTATCTTTATTTTTCTTGCGACAACCATAGTCTTCGTCTTGTTTGCATTTATCTTTCTGGTTTGATACTAACGTTTAATGTTCAGTACTAAGTGGATGAATGGAGACTTTTATCGATTCCTCCGAAAGAAATATAAAGGCAGTGATCAGTGCTTTTACACAATGGTAACAAGTATGCTTCCTTACCCGTTGGTCATTCGGTACACCTTAAAGGAACTTATGAGAAACTTTAATTTGTTCTTGCAAAGACTATTACACTCTTACTACGTCATACTACTTTTGACCAATAAAACGGTACGAAAGGACGTATTTCAACCAATCATGGCTGCTTATCGCACAATTTTTATCGCGTCCCTAGCATTTGTTTAATTTAATCGCGTCCCTAGCATTTGTTTAATTTTATCGCGTCCCTAGCATTTGTTTAATTTTATCGCGTCCCTAGCATTTGTTTCTTTGTTTGCCAACATTTGAAACTGCGCTGGTCTGGACGTCAAAAATATATATAAAATTACAAACCACTCCAGTCCATGCACAGCAGTTTCAAATATGACTCGCATTGGCATTCAAGAACAAGAATTAATAAAAATCACTGATCATACCTATGCATCTTCTGAAATCCGATTTACAAATAAATGAAGAGCATCATTCGGAAATCCTGAATAAGTTGAATACACCATGTAGGCCTAAATCAACGAGTTCCACTTCTATTACGCACACGTCCAATATAACATCAATTGAACCACCAACCACATTCAAATTTGAAAATTGTACATTCAATAATTATTCCTTTTAAAATTATTCGTGTTTATTTTTTATGTCATTGTCGTTAATTAAAACTTTTCTAACACTTGTGTATATTAGTTAGGTTATGTTATAGCTTCTGCTATAGGATATTATGGACAGTCACATATCAGAGATTGTTTAATATTAATATTTATTGAAAATCATCTGTCAAGTGACGTTGATTACTGGGATTCGGATAACTGAAGTGGAATGTAACCGTAGTGGTTTTAATAAAAATGAAACTGAATCAACAAAGCCTTCTTGACTAGTAACATTGCCATCGTGTATAGATCGAGAACTTCTCGACGAGAAGGCATTGCTAGTAATCATTACAGCATGGATAAATATATAATAGGATGCGAAACTGCGGTCAGCACCATCTGGATTTGGGGGTTTGAAATAAGGTGATCAGCGCCCACCGTCGTAGGTGGTGAATATTAGAAGTACGTGTTGGGTACATTACCGAGAGTTCTCTATTTATCCGTTCGAGATATTGCTGTACGGGAGAGTCGAAGATGAAGATGGCGGACGGAAACTTGCTAATAAGTGAACATAAAGTGATACGTGTGTGTATAAGCAGTGTATGTTAAACAGTGATGTTTATGGACGTTGTAAAAATAGTGTTGTTGAGTGTATTGTAAAGTAATAGTAATATAATAAATTGAACTATCTAAGTAGTTCTTGCAGACTTTTCCATACCCAAAGAATACAATCCCAATTATCTAACCTTTTGCTTTATTTTTTGTCTCTGTCTGGTTATATTTTAATCGGGTAGTGTAAAACACATCGTCTCTTATCTTCCTGTTGGCTCCGGTAAGAATTTTCAGTAGAAGATGCTGTGAGGAATAAAACCGTAAATGTTTTATTTTAAATTGGGTTAGTTTTGAATATCGATGAGGGAGGGAGGGAGGGAATACTTTCTGCACAGTTTAACATTTTCATCACCAGGTGCGCTGCTAAATGCATGGAGTAATTACTCTTTTCGCTACTTGGTGCGCTGCTAGATGTAATAACGCCCCTCCCAGAAATAGATGGCAGCAAGATCAATTTCTACAACAGCGCCTATAGATGTGTTACGGGAAACTCATTAAGTTTCGCATCCTATTATATATTTATCCATGATTACAGTGTCTGTATAAAGACACTACTGCCATCTAGGTCCGTTAAATTTACTACAAAAACGAATAATTAAAATTTGTTTGAAGAAACGTTTCGATTATCCAACTAAATTAATTTATTCTGAATTTAATGTATTTAATATTGAACAAATTTATAAGTATACGCTGTTAAAATTTTATCATAAAAATCGTAATAAGTTTGTATTACAGACACACAATTATGACACAAGACGAAATATTAATTCAACATTAGTAGAACCTAAATGTCTCACATCTGCTGGTCTAAAGCATAGCATAAATTTTGGCCCTCGGTTGTACAATGCTTTAACTAAATTACACCCAGAACTTCTAACATGTAACCCACTAACATATAACAAGAAAATTAGAAACGTGTTAATATCTTCAATTTGATTAAATAAATTTATAGCCTATGTGTATGAATTAATCAACCTATATTATATTTGTATTCTATAATTTTGAAATATATATTAATCCTACTTTTCACGTGCGATATTATTCTTCTCTAGTGTTAATATTATATTATATACTTAATTCCATTGCCGCTGTAATTATATTTTAGTTTCTATTTTATTTTACTTATTTATTTATATTATTATTATTATTTTTTATTTTAATATTATATCTGAACTGCGACCGAGCACGAGCGCTGCTCATTCGGTCTCAAATTTTGTTAATACTACTGTATCTTCTTTTTATATTGCTTGTATTATTTTATTTGTATTTCTCTTTGTTTGTTTTTGTAATTATATTTCTTTATTCTGTATATTTGAATTTAAATAAATAAATAAATCTAGCATGCACCTAGCGTAATATTTGTAATGTTGAGATGTTACAATAATACATTTGAAGACAGTTGTATTTTCGTAAGTCAATTAATATTTTATTGTATTGGAGTACTTCGTTACTTCTAATCTTTATATACTTTCTTCTAATCGTGTAATAGTCAATTAAATCCCACTCGAGTTTTGATTTTCTCTAGATAAATCAAAACGTCTAGTCAGATTACTGTTGATAAAATATAAAGATCACAACTGGATGATCTGTGGGGATCTGAGAAAGTTATGCATTCTTCTTGGTCAGTAGGCTGGGTTTACTAGGTTTCCATATTTCCTCTATGAATGGAACAGCAGAGTAAGAAGGAGTCATTGGGAACAAAAACACTGGCCACAAAGAACCTCACATAAGAGGAAAGGCAATAAACGCAACTTCACCATGAAGAGAAAAATGCAGTATAGGCCTAATGCATTCGATTAAATATCAGCTGCTAATTATGCTAATCTAATAGTTTTTGTAAAATATATGTTTAATATTTGCCACAGGACATGTTTCACTTCACCACTTTTCCATTTTAAATTCAACAACAATATATTCACATTTCTCAAAGCGGCCATACATGTTACAGCCAGTGCCACCGTTTCTGGCGTGTGAAATAAGTAATGGGAACGTTGAGAGCGAGAGTCTTATCTTTGCCACAAAATATGGGCGAGAAAGCTGACAACTGTGATTGGCAGATTGGTGACGTCACATCTGTTTAGGAGGTGGCCCATTCTCAGCCGAAGAGGCAACAGATGCCACTGATTGGACGATGTACTCAAGGACACACTCCAGAAATGCGAAGTGCGAGTGTCTTGCCTTTGACACAGTAGACAGGTTGCTGACGTGACGTGTTGGGTGGTACCGTTCTCAGCTGCACTGGCTACAAGTGCACACTGACTGGCTTTTTACTCAAGGACACGCGCCAAATATGCAAAATGTGCGGAATTTATGTCGTAAGTAGAGGTGAAAGAAAAAGCACGCTTCTTTCTTTATAAAAATGACATTTCGATAAAAGAAGAGAAGAAGTAGATGAAGAGAAGAGACAAATTACGGAGACTGCCTCCTCTACCTAAGCACAAAATATAAAATCCCTTAACTGAAATTATCCTTAAGAAGGGGCTGTGGAGGAAATGAAATTTCATACCTTTTTTTAAAATGAAATTTTGTAATTTTTTTTAAGACAGAGCTTTCATTGTTGGTACACATATGAATCATAGGAACCTAATAGTTATCAAAATTTTACTTACATCATAAATTCACATTTCCTTTTACTCACTTTTTTAAAAACAAGTGGGAAGTTTTCAAATTCTGTTCCAATACACCATAATAAAAACTGACAGTAGTGAAGAGAAAAAACACAGTTAAGATAGACTGTTTAAAGATGCCTTACCCCTTTAATAATGTTTTCAGCAAATATCCTCACGAAATGCACTACTTTTTTTATTGTTATTTCAGGAGGTGTAAAATTATTGTTTGCTCACAAAATCACGAACACCTACAAAACGCGAAAATAATAACCTTATGTTTTCGCAGGTGCAACAATCACTTCGTTTAATTAACATCTGGCTGCAAACCGATTTTCATTCGAAACAGATGATTAGAATAAAACTGAGAGCGGTTGGCTGTCTCACCCGCATGGCTATCTCTCCCGGAATTATCCTAATTCTAATTCTGAACGGAATATAGAAATGTTTCCTTAATATTTAAGAACTTTCGGAGCCCCACTGTTCTAAACGAGGCCAGAAATTTCCAAGTCTCTTCGGTCCTGCTACTTTTTACAAGAAACTTGGGCACATTCCCTTTAATACGTTTTCCGCATTGCTCTTGGCATTCAAGAATCTGTATTACCAGAACTTCAGTATTCGCTGTATTAAAACTGGCCTAGATGTTCTACGTTCTTGCACCACGTCAAAACCGACAGTACATACTGTACAGTAACTTAGAAGACTCAACCGCAATGAGTAGACAGGTTTTCATTAGTTGGACCGGGGTTCATTTCCCATCGGGACGGTTTTTTTTAATATAAAAGTGTCTTGGAGTAGGCTTGTTTACGGTACTAGTATGATATTTTAGCTTCAAAATTCTCCTTTAACTACTGCTTCATTGTCTCTTGGAGCAGGTTGTCTGAAATTTAGATTTTCCTTCTATTTTAGTTTCATAATTTTGTTACTACCATCGATTATGCGCACTGTTCAAAACATACAGAGGTGAGCCTGCCTGGAGAGAAATAAAAAATAGGTTGCAGCGGCCAAATTGCTCTTCAAGGAACGACCACTCATATAAATTGAGGGAAAGAAGACAGAGGACGGACACTGGAAAGTTTTCTTTTCTCAATCGTACTATCAGGGACTGGAATGCTTTACCTGCAGACTTACTAAAGGCTTTACCAATAACCAAAAATGCATTTAAAAATAGGCTTAAGGACTTTACTAATAGACGGTAGTATATTATACACACTATTTAAAGGGTGTAATTGATATTTTACTATTTGAAGTGTTGTATCAGTGAGGAAGTGTGTTGTGTCAGTGAAGTGGCTGTGCAAAGTATTTGAACAGTGAAATGGTTTTGAAGTGTTAGTGAAATCAGGATAGTATCAGTGCAGTGAGGGATTTGATAGCGAAATAAGTGTAGTGCCGAAAGGTACTTGTGCAGGTATGAACTTAGGGTTAAGATACAAATTAGATTTACTTTAAATGTTATTTTAAGTGATCGTGCTTCATTTAATTTAGGATGCTCCTTATTATTATTATTATTATTATTATTATTATTATTATTATTATTATTATTATTTTTATTAGTTGTGTTTATTAATTGTCATTGAGTGTAATTAGTTACCACTGCCACCGGGTATATACCCATATGCAGTGTAAACAAATACATACATACAGTACATACATACATACATACATACAGTACATACATACATACAGTACATACATACATACAGTACATACATACATACAGTACATACATACATACATACAGTACATACATACATACATACATACAGTACATACATACATACATACAGTACATACATACAGTACATACATACAGTACATACATACAGTACATACATACATACATACATACAGTACATACATACAGTACATACATACAGTACATACATACATACAGTACATACATACATACAGTACATACAGTACATACATACATACATACATACATACATACATACATACATACATACATACATACATACATACATACATACATACATACATACATAGTTGCTCAAGATCTGCCTACAGCCTGTGTAGTTTCAAGTGAGCGACAAATTATTAGGCCTATCTGTTCAGTCTGATTTGTTTGACATGTATACACCCTTTGACACGGAAATTGGTCGCTGTTCGGAGACTACGTTCCACCTCGGAATAGCTCGGGAATCATCGTGTGCGCTGTGTTTACACGCGTGCGTTTTACATAGACAGATTCGAAGCCCGGCTTTTGTAACGAGAAGAAAGAGCTCTATCGCTAAGCCATAAAGGCTTCGTAGGGAATATATAGTTTCGTGAAATACACATACGTGGCTGCTACGACTTTATTCATCATCTGACTTCGATGCTTAATATAGGCCTATTTCCCCAGTGTGAATCTCGCTTTAACCCGACTATAGAACACGCTATTCGTCTGATATTTAGTTCCACAATCGTTTCAACTTCGTAGCTGTAATCGCCATCATCATCGCCGTTGTCATCATAATCATCGAAATTACCGCCATGTATTTTACTACTGACATCATTATCTTCATCAACATCATTTTCTCGCCGTCAACGTCATTTCCGTCATCATTTTCGATATGAACATAGAATCAATTTTTGTCATTGACATAACCTCCTGCATCAACACCTTCGTCAAAATCAACGTGTCATCAACAACATTATCTATACCAGCGGTCATCAGCATACTGCAATCTCGGGGTAGCGTCTCTTACCCGCAGGTTTCTTACAGCACCAGCTTGCACCCGTGGCTGCTGGCGGGCATGCTTTCTCTTGCACGGCGGTGCATATTGCGACTCACTGGTTACCCTTTACCCATTTCAGCGAGTGCTGACGACCACTGATCTATACCATCAGACATAATTCGCATAATTTACATTATTAACATACGTATTTTCGTCAACATTATATCTATGGTGCCAGAGAAAAGTAGTATAAGTAAGTTAAAAATTTGAGAAAATGAGATGTGTGTTTCCAGGGATGTAATTCTGTTAACATAGTTCTCGTCATCAATAAATTTTCGTCATCAAAACCATTGTCATAACCAACATAATCGTTATTACCACCATCAACATAAACAACACAGTTATCGTTAACATAACGCAGTAGACCTAATCAACATGATCGTAATTAACATCATCGTCATAATAAATATAATCGTTATAAATCCATCGTCACAATAAACATGATCGTCATGAACATGATCGTCATAAGTTAATTAACATGATCGTCATTAACACTATCGTCACAATCAACATGAACGTCAATAACATAATCGCCATAATCAACATGACCGTGATTAACATCATCGTCATAATAAATATAATCGTTATAAATCCATCGTCACAATCAACATGATCGTCATAAGTTAATCAACATGATCGTCATTAACACTATCGTCACAATCAACATGAACGTCAATAACATAATCGCCATAATCAACATGACCATGATTAACATAATCGTCATAATAAATATAATCGTTATAAATCCATCGACACAATCAACATGATCGTCATGAACATGATCGTCATAAGTTAATTAACATGATCGTCATTAACACTATCGTCACAATCAACATGAACGTCAGTAACATAATCGCCATAATCAACATGACCGTGATTAACATCATCTTCATAATAAATATAATCGTTATAAATCCATCGTCACAATCAACATGATCGTCATGAACATGATCGTCATAAGTTGATCAACATGATCGTCATTAACACCATCATCACAATCAACATGAACGTCAATAACATAATCGCCATAATCAACATGACCATGATTAACATAATCGTCATAATCGACCTGATCGTCATTAACGCAATCATCAACATCGTCACAATCAACATGATCGTCATAATTAACACGATAGTCATTAACAACATCGTCACAATCAATATGATTGTTAATAACATAATCGTCATAATCAACATGATTGTTAATAACAAAATCGTCATAATCAACATGATTGTCATTAACATCGTCATAATCAACCTGATCGTCATTAATAATAATAATAATAATAATAATAATAATAATAATAATAATAATAATAATAATAATAATAATGGCTTTATTTAACCTGACAGAGTTAAGGCCGTAAGGCCTTCTCTTACACTCAAACAGGATTAAAACTTGCTTACACAGTGGAACATAAAAGTGGATCGGAATTAAGTAATTACATACTGATACAATTTAGGTACATAATGAGATCAAAAGAGGTAGTTACATAAAATTTACCTCATAAAATAAAAATAAACATAGTGGAATACATATTAATGTTGTTCGAATCAAATACGAATCACATAAAAACAGAAGCCGATAATTCAATTAAAAAAATGTACACAGTAAAAATAAAAATAAACACATTAGTATACATAGGCCCCGTTTTAGTATTTGATTACAATTAAGTAGGATTTACACAATTTAACCAGAAACCGACAATTGAATAAAATCTACACAAAAAATAGATTAATAATAAAAAAAAACAACACAGTGGGATACATATTGGCGTTAAGTGATAAATAAACACGATTTAGATAATAAAAATAAGAAACAAAAAGATAAAAATAAATACAGTAGAAGACATTCCATTCAATAACTTATTTGCAACGCGTTATGTTTGGCAACTCATCATAAGCCACAATCATCATCGTCACAATCAACGTGATCGTCATAATCAACCTGATCATCAACTTCATCGTCAAAATCAACGTGATCATCATGAACATTATCATAATCAACGTGATCGTAATTAATTCCATCGTCATATTCAGCACGATCGTCATTAACATCGTTGCCATAATCAACCTGATCTTCATCAACATCATCGTCACAATCAATATGATCGTCATGCATATCGTCGTCATAATCAACGTGACCGTCATTAATTACATAGTCACAATCAACACGATCGTCATGAACGTCATCGTCATAATCAACATGATCGTCATTAACACCATCGTCACAATTAACATGATCGTCATTAACATCGGCACAATCAGCATGATCGCCATTAACTTCATCATATTCAACATGGTGGATATTACCATTAGTCATAATCAACATCACAACTGCCATCAACATCAATGTCGTCATCACCGTCATCAACACGATTGTCATGAGATCGTTGTCATCAACACAATCATCATCTTCACAGTTATCATCATTACAGTCATTCTCATGATCGTCATCATTGTGATAATCATTATTAACGTTATAAGTATTATTATCGTCATTAATTTTGGCATATACCGTTTCATATATTTTATAATTTCTTAACCATTCTTTAATACCTATTATATATCAGCATAATTATAGTTTAAGACAGCACAGGATAAACACAGAGATGCACATATTTCTCCCTTTGTAAGAGAATTAAGTTTGCAATTTCCTGTTGGGAACCCACCCCGGGTCCACTGGATTTGTAGCCAAATGCGCTGCCACTCAAGTGAGTGCAGAAACAAAGTAACATGTCATATTGTTTACATTACGTAATGTGGGAAGCACATCTTACGTGTACTTCTGAGATGTGACAGTCCTTGATTATATTTCTGGAACAATTAGGCTGAAATGCGTGACTTTTTGTACTGCATGCAAGCTGCAAGACAAAAGAAATTAAGTAATTATGAAAGTACCTCGTCTGCGGGTTCCGGAGCGCTGGAGAAGAGCAGATTCCGGGGAAAAGCCGGAATCGAAGAGACTGTACTCTGCACTGGCGGTGAAAAATGCATGTTTTCCGTTTTCCCTAACACAGCGTTCGCTAGAAGGTTCTTGTACAACTCCGTGGGTAGCACAAAGTGTTTATTGTTGTTGTTATTATTTCTGATGACGTTATCGTCAGTGTTGTCCACCAGTGACGAATTTGACGAGGAATCTGTGGCATTCTCTGGTGACGAAGACATGAATGGTTTTAGGAACTATACACCGGTATTACAACTAAAACACAAAATATCACGTCATCTTCTGGCATTATCTTCTTTTGCCGTTCTACTGCTCATAATTGTCGATGTATTTCTTATTACACACAACACACGAGTCAAATCACGTACTTGATTCCTGAAGAATGTCCGTCACGAACGGAAATACTGTCCATACTTCTCTATCATGTATTCTTGTATTTCTCTGCACTGAACACTCGCATCAATTGCGTCAGCTTGATTCGAAATAGGATCTACGGTTGATTCTTATGAAGAAATAATTAAATAATTTTTGTAACATAAAATAATTTTCAATAAAAATTTAGTACTAACTAAAGCAATATTAAAATTTAATTGTGTATATTTTTTATTAAAATAATATAAGTTTATGACATGGAAATCTTGAGATTCCTGGAAGCAGACCTAGACGAATACACTTCTTGTGTGTTTATTAAGTAATAATTATTGAATTTCATACGTTCATTAAATTAAAACGACGTATTAACAAAAACACATCTTAGAATAACACAGATGAAGAACACTATTGCGAGAAATAAAAGTATAGCAAAATATTTAATCACTTGTCAAATTAATATTTTCTTTACGTCTCACTGACAAAAGAAATTAATCTGTCACGTGCTTAGCCGAAATATATTCCATATATATATTTGTTTTAAGTTCACTTGTCACTATGCACACAAACGTCAGAAATAATTAAAAATTATTTTTGCTGACAGTTCTTTGTCAACACTTCCATACGGCTATTTCCTTTTTTCTTTTATGAACTTCACTTATTTTCACATTACGCACAATCATGTTGTTGCCAACGTTGGAAACAAAAATTACACACCTTTCGTCCAACGTCACTGATAGGTAACGCCCCCTTCAACGAACAGTTGAACTACCATCCATTACAAATGGCTGTATTATTTGAAGCGTGGTTCTTTTGTGTAAAACGTCAATGTATAAAAGAGTCACTGAAAGTGGGTTAAAAAATTGTATCTAGTAACTGGTACGATAATCAAAGTCCGATAAAGATGTGCCTTTAATACTGTATCTCGAACTTCATTTGAAGAAAAGTTTTAATCACTTGTATAATTCATTAAGTTAAAGATTGACGAAAAAACTTCCATTTCAAAATTCCATTATAAATGACTTTCTTAAGGCTCGCGAAGTACAAAAGGCTGGACGATTCGAGTCCGCAAGTGAGGGTAGTACAGACGAATGCTGCAAGAAGACACCACAAGAATGAGCGAAAAGAGTTGGAATGGGGAGGTATAGCCCAATGGGGTGGCGGGAGCTAGGTCGTAAGGGGGTGGAAAAAGGGGGTTATATAGAAGAGAGAAAAGAAGGCTTCTAAGGGATGCGGAGAAGAGAGAGGGGGTACATATAGGAAACTCTTACAGAGAGGGTGTCTGGCAGGGGGGAGGGAAGTAGGGATAGTGTGGTAGGTCGAGGTGGTGGGGGGTACTTGGTTCGCTTCATACAAGGTACGCAGGCGCGATGCATGTGAGGTAATAAAACGAAATATACAGACATATTATTAAAAAATATACAAAAGAAAGGCTATACAAATAACGCATAGAGTCTCTCTTTTGTTTCCTACGACTTCATGGACACAGTGAGGCTGAAAAGGGAGCAGACATATTGCATTAGCACGACAACAATTCGCGAAGTGCACCTCGACTCTTGTTTACCACAGTCCGTTCAGACCTAGTTCCCTATTAAACTGTTGCACTCGAAATTTCCCTCGTGAGCAAACAACAAACACACCACATTAAACATTAGCAACTTCTATCAGGAAATGGACGTGAAATTCAAAATGGGTTCTAGTAAACTGGTAATTCTTTCTTCAACATGCGGGACTGTACGAACGACAGAAGTTATTGAAAATGGTGATATGGCAATAATGGAGCTATGGTTGAATTAGAGCACTAGAGGTGATCGAATTTCTACGGGAAAATTAACTACGCCAAGAATCATTTCACAAACTAAATACGTTACCTCACAAAATGTTACTCTGTAGGCCTATAGTTTATCTCTAATAGAATTATTTAATCTAAATTTATATTTTGAATTTCTTCGCCCTACAATACCTTCTACAATTGACTAATAATCTATACTAATAATAAATCTGTAGCCAAAATTTGTCTGGTAATTTTCGATTTTCCAAAAATAATTGGTGTTAACATGTGAAACCGAAAATCGCATTTTTGAAATTTTTGTTTGTATGTCTGTCTGTTCGTCTGTCTGGATGTTTGTTACCTTTTCACGGGATAATGGCTGAAGCGATTTATATGAAAATTGGAATATAAATTAAGTTCATTGTAACTTAGATTTTAGGCTATATGGCATTCAAAATACTTTAATTAAAAGGGGGGTTATAAGGGGGCCTGAATTAAATAAATCGAAATATCTCGCTTATTATTTATTTTCATGAAAAATATTACATAACGAAAGTTTCTTTAAAAATAATTTCCGATAAGTTTTATTCTATACACAATTTTGATAAGACTGATATTTAATGAGATAAATGAGTTTTAAAATTACAATAATGCCATCTAAGGCGCTGTACTGAAATAAAAACAAATGACTTCGTCTATAAGGGACCTTGGAGAACAACAATCGAAAGCTATTAAACATAGCCTAAGAGAATGTTTCTGTGTTTGTATGAAGTAATATCGGAAGCTAATTAATTGTTTAATTATTATTTCACCATTGGAAAGTGTAGTTTTTCTAGATGGACATAATTCTACAATGTTATTACAGTAACTTCTGAAACATATAGCAAGTAATATAAAGTATACACATTAAAACTAAATGATATGCCAATCTTCATTAAACTATGGTTGCATGTAATAACAATTAAGAAACATGTTAAAGGTTATTGTCATTGCACCAAATGATTGCCCTCTGGACCAAAATGACCGCATTTTAATTATTTAAATACAATTTAAAATAAGTAACATATTAAACGATTTATCCATCTATCAAACACGAATGTTCCCTGGATCAAACGTCCTATTTTAATTATGTAATTACTTTATATTTATTTCTAACAGGTGCAGCGGAGCGCACGGGTACGGCTAGTACAATAATATAAATTGAAATCAATATTTATAATGATAATAACAAATTTAATACAAGTAAAGTATTATTATAATGTTAATCAATGGATACAAATTAAAATAAAAACAATCTTAAACGAAGAATTTTTCCCTAATCGGTGATATTATACTTACTTACTTATTAGCTTTTAAGGGACCCGGAGGTTCATTGCCGCTCTCACATAATCCCGCCATAGGTCCCTATCCTGAGCAAGATTAATCTTTTCTCTATCGTCATATCCCACCTCCCTCAAATCTATTTTAATATTATCTTCCCATCTACGTCTCGACCTCTCAAAAGGTCTTTTTCCCTCCGGCCTCCCAACTAACACTCTATATGCATTTCTGGATTCGCCCATACGTGCTACATGCTCTGCCCACCTCAAACGTCTGGATTTAATGTTCCTAATTATGACAGGTGAAGAATACAATGCGTGCAGTTCTGTGTTGTGTAACTTTCTCCATTCTCCTGTAACTTCATCCCTCTTAATCGATGATATTATATTATAAGAATACTAGAAGTGTTACAAAGAAAATTAAAAATAATTTTACAAGAACAACTAAATAATATGTCATTGTTAAGAGCAAACTAAGTCTATACATTGAAGGGATCGAATTCGCAGCCATGCATGTTGGGATTTTTAATGCATCTGGAGACTCGTGAAAGACATTTTGAATTTCTATTATAGAAAGGTTTGTGAGCTCTCATATCTTTCGTCAGAATTGAGCTAATTATAATAGTAAAGCAGGAGTTACAGAGTATATCACATTTGAGGACCTTACAAAAGAATAGATAATCGATCTCATGACGTCTATCATATAGGCTTCGATAATTTAAGTCATTCGCATTTTCTCTCATAGTTATACCTGGAATTAATGGGCAGAAATCTGAATGAACTTAAAGATATAAATGTTCTTTGTATATTTTGTAATTTAGCCGAATCAGTAGTTGTAATCGAGTTCCAAACTACAGATGCATATTCGAGTTCTGATTGAACCAGTGAATAGTAGATCATTAAAAGAGAATCAGGCGTGGAAAAAGAAAAAGTTACTGACCGTATTATTTCCAATATTCTGATTGCGTCATTGTAAATGTAATCAACATGATCATAAAAATATAGTTTACTGTCAACGAATATTCCCAAATCTTTTACACTATCAGTTTTGATTATTAGAAAAAAATAATAATAGGCCTAATAATAATAGATGGTCTTCACTGTTGAGGCGTTGCGTTGCAAACCGAAATGTCGCGGATTTGATTATCAATGGGTCCATAGATTTTTATTCATTTATGTAATTATTTGGACCGCATTATGGCCCTGGGATTTATGTAGGCTCTAAAATAAACGAGTACAAAGGAGTTGTCTTTGGGAGTAAAGACGGCAAGGACGTAGGCCTACGACTGATATCCCTACTGCTGCCAATGCCGATTTTCTGCAAAAGTTGGAACCTTAATCTCCTTCTATACTGTGGTAATCTGCGGACTATGATTATATAATTTTACATTTTAATAATAATAATAATAATAATAATAATAATAATAACAATATAATATAATATAATATAATATAATATAATATAATATAATATAATACAATAGAATACAGGCCTAATATAATATAATATTAGTACATTATGCAACGAGCCTATAATGGTAGCAATTAAGACGCGAGTATGTTTATGAAACGAGCGCAAGCGAGTATCATAATTTTCATACGAGCGTCTTAATTACCATTATAGTCAAGTTTCATACGACTTTTATGCTCGACCATATTGATTTTTTCCGGCAATTGGTGAAATGAATTTCCGGGAATGTGCTTTGTGAAAGGCTGGAAGATGACGGTGAATTGATGTTAATTTGTGTGTTGTGTTTTTCGACTGAGTTTAATATTGTCTAATCTCGCGCTAGTTGTCTTTCGATTGCATATCCGAGAATAATCGATACTTGCGCTTTCATATTGCTACAATGGTATTTTCTGATTGGTGGAACACCTGAACTTTAATGAATAGGTGTACTTTAATGAGGTCCATTAAAAGGCTGCTATCAGGTGTATAATTACTACATTTCGGCATGGTCGAGCATAAATTATATTATATTATATTATACTAGTGGCTTGTGCAGCAAATGCTGCAAACTAAGTTCATTAGACGTTCAAATAAACATTTTTCAGATTTATTTTCAATGGAGAATACCAGACATTCTGAAAGTTATTTGCTTCCATAATAATGAAAGATACTCTCTCTCGAGCCAATACTGAAGAGAACTACGCATATAAATATCTACACCACACCGCCATTAAATATATGAAAAAGACCCAACCCCACTTGATTAATAATTATAAAAATATTTGATTTTTAATAATATTATTATCTTACGTAAGTTTTATAGCTTTCAGTAACATATACTATATATACTAGACTATATACCCGCCACTCAGTAAAATATAGAAATCAAAATCTAATTTAAGTTGTTCTCTACATCTACTTATATAACCCCAAAACGTTTCACTTTCATATCATCAATATAGCATTAATATGTATAATTAATGAAAAATAGTCACATCATGGCATTAACTACAATAATATTTCATTTCTAATGGTAATGATGTCATCAAACCACCTCAAGTTTTGTAGTTTTTAATATCCAATACACAGCTGTACCCAGAAACTTGCACACCACAGAATCGAATCTGTAAATTATTTTTAGTAAGTTAAGTTTTTAATAACGAATTTAATTTGAGCTCTAAATATGTCAGCATTCTTGCAGATCATGGCCTTCGTGTAATATTGTTTACTGTAGTATGTGTTTTGTTTTATTCTGAAATGCAGCACGGCCGACTTGATGCACGCTTCACTCCTTCTTTACAAAAAAGCGAAGGGTATATCAAGTCGGCCGTGAATGCTATTAGCTAGTTCTCAAAACTAACGACAGATGGATTTTGGAAAATTATGTTTAAAAATGGACATTTCACTGAAAACTACTACTTTTCCGAAAAACTTTGAGTTCCAAGCTTCAAATTGAGGGGTCATTTATTAAAATCCGTCCAGCCGTTTTCCCGTAATTTCCATTACCATTTCAAATTATATATATAGATTATATTATATTATATTATATTATATTATATTATATTATATTATATTATATTATATTATATTATATTTCTAGTACACAAAAGAACTGCCTAATTATGTTTCAATTTACATTAAGATTATACTAGGCCTATGCAGATTTTAACATTCTAGAATAATAATTTGACTTTCTACGTCTAATTTTGATGTTGAAGGCCTGTCTTGAATGCGTAATTTAATATTTACTAGCTTATATGCCTTTTGCTACTACAGTATTTTTAAAATAATCTAGTTCTATCTGTCCTTATATCTTTTTTGCACAATTTTCAAAATGCAGTGCTTTTTTCTTTTAATAAGAAAATATTTCTTTCCAAACTTCTCTATAAGTTCGTCCTAAAAAGAAACGCTACATGCTCTTAATTTTCGACATGTTCCTCTGTAGCTTACTGTGAATTATAAAACAGCCAAATTAACATTAGGCCTAACACATATATGTATAGTCTACATAATTGAATAGCCGCCCAGAACAAGGTTGAAACCAGTAAATATGAAATTCTTAAAAAATTGGGAAAAATACATTATACTGTACATACTTTTATTTTTTTTAGAGCAAGGTTGACAATCATACGTGTTTTCTGATTTGAATAGGAGTACACGCATTACACATAGCGCATCATTAGCAACCATTATTCACTAAAAAGGTCCACACTTGTGGAGTAACGGTCAGCGCGTCTGGCCGCGAAACCAGGTGGTCCGGGTTTGAATCCCGGTCGGGCCAAGTTACCTGGTTGAAATTTTTTCGGGGTTTTCCCTCAACTCAAAACGAGCAAATGCTGGGTAACTTTCTGTGCTGGACCCCGGTCTCATTTCACCGGGATTATCACCTTCACTTCATTCAGACGCTAAATAACCTGAGATGTTAATATAGCGTCGTAAAATAACCTACTAAAATCACTAAAAAGTCAAATTATGAGAAATGAGGGTTACAACCTTGTTCTGGGAGGCTAGTCAATTATATAAATAAATAAATAAATAAATAAATATATATATATATATATATATATATATATATATATATATATATATACACACACTGTATAAATAAATGAAATAAGATAAAATATGCTTGCGTACTCACGGAATCCCAAGTAGGGCCTACATAATATGTTGATCAAACGGATTCACTTCAAGTAGTAATAAGAAAGACGGCAATGTACTTAGTTACGAAACCAACTGTATTCTCGCAGTGTCACTCTACCCCACGGATCATGACGTCAGTTATACTCCGTGCGTTGCAAACTTCAGTCTGGTGATTCGGTGATCCTAGAGCAGCAGTCATCAGCACAATGCACCCTCGGGCTAGCGTCTCTTACCCACGGATAAGAGACTGTACTGTGGTGCATCCGTGGCTGCTGGAGGGTATGCTTTCTCCCTCTTCCTGCTGCACGACGGGGCATCTTACGATGCATTGCTTATCCGTTACCCATTTCAGCTAGTGCTGACGACCACTGCCCTAGACCGAGGCCTGGTTACAAAATAGGCCTACTAATGTTTACCTAAAATCTTCCGTAATCTATCAAACATCGAATTCCGAAACCATCAGCTGTCCGAGCATCGGCTGTCCAAACAACAACAAAAATTTGGTAAGCTATAATTACTATTTTTCATGAAAGTAATGACGTCAATTACTGCTTCATTAATGTGCGGGGAAGTACACTGCAACAAAGAGCTCAAAAAGAAAGAAGGAAACAGATCTGTGCGCAATGTCATTTAGTCGATACAGTCTGGACGTTTGCTTTGATGAGGCAGTCAATAAGCTGGACGCCATAACTATGCAGTTCTAAGTACAGCTACATTGCGAAATGTTTCTAGCTGTCACGAAAAAAAGATACACAAAGGATGTCCAACATTTATCCTTTAATTTTACTACAGAAAAAAGTATTAAAAATTTGTTTAAAAAACCAGAAAGATTACCCAACTGAATTGTTGTTTAAACACTTCAAAGTTTTCAACATTAAACAAATGTATTATTTTATTTTATTAAAATATTTTCATAGAAATTTTAATAACTTTGAAAGTTGTATACATAAATATAGAACTAAACATATGAATTCTCTGCGTTTGTCTGAACCAAAATGTAAAACCAATGCAGCTTTTTATCATAGCATGAGTCAAGGTCCCAGATTATTAAACAAATTTTATTCCAATATTATTTTAACCACGAATCCTCTCCAAATTAATAAAAAAAAATAAAAAAAATTGTATTGGATTTATAGTTTGCGTTTAAACATATTAAACACTATTTAATCTGTATTCATTCTCAATTTTAATTTTATTTTTGTCTGTATTGGAATCCCCTCCTGAGCACGAGTCTTACTCATTCAGGAGTGGGCTAGTTTATCTTTCATTGTATTTATTAACTTGTATTCATTTCAAACTTACTAGCAATAAAATAAATAAATAAATAAATTTCCGTTTATTATTTGTTTTGTCGATAATCAGTCACCTAATCTACTCACAAGACCTAATTGCACTTGATCAAATATCATACAAACATTTTCACTTTATTTTTAAACTTAAGAATGTGTAAATTGCTTAGGTCTGGATTATTTTTCAATACTGAATTGTATAGTCTTGGTCCAAAATTCCTACTGTTAGATCCTATGATACGTTAAATACTACATTTTCCCACACAAAATATTCTTGCCACGAAGAAGATGAGCCATATGAACTAAGTCCCGTGAAAAACTTTCTAAGGTATGCATAAACACAAATAGAAATTTGTACCGTCGCATTCGAAATATTATCCAACAATTGTAATTTTAATATGTTGGTGTTCGAAAAAAAAAATTGTCCTATTCTATTCCACCTTTTGAATAGTAAGTACACAGATGAAATTGGCTGTATAGGTTCCTATTATAAATGTACAGGAAGTTTGGTGAGGAATTAAGGCGCGGCATGCACCCTAACAAGCTATATTAACCACCACCGTACACAAGGGGTAAAAGAAACATAAAACTCGAAAGCATACAAAAACAAACTGAGGGAAAGGATTTCATACAAAAAATATACAATAGAAAAAAATGTTAACATTTCAACAGGTGAAGAAAAAAAAATTAAGGGTGGCGAGTACTGGGGTTGTGGGATAATTTAAAAGAGGTGTTACGTAACCTATGACGAAAATAAGAATACCAATACTTCCTGCACTTGAGGCTGTTTAAATTGGCCATATAAAAACCGTGACAAAAACACGCACGACGGTTTAAACCCCACATTATACCGTGGCACAAAACCTCTGCTTGTGAAGTGTCCCACCCCCAGCTCAGTGGGAAAAATATTTGTGCTCTGCGGGAGTTCGTTATGCTACAAGGGAATGTTAGCATAAACGAATTCAAGGTCTTCTATTGCGCGATGATGATGATGATGACGATGATGATAACGATGACGATGATGATGGATGGATGGATGATGATGATGATGACGATGATGATAACGATGACGATGATGATGGATGGATGATGATGATCAGGGAACGGATTTATATGGACTAAAAATATATGAAATATGTAAATATATATGTAGTTATTTTTACCAAAATATGGAATTAAATATGGATTTTTACCAAAATATGGAATTAAATATGGACTTAAAATTATAAAAAAATGACTATGTACGTTAAATATTGGTACATTTTAATCAAACTAAACAAAAAATATAATGGACGTACCTTATCTTCCAATGTAGTTTCAACAAAACACAATTTTTATTGTCTGTTACCATAACAATAGGTTACAAACATTTCTTTCAAGTGCTGAAAAGTGAATCTTCTTCTATTGTCTCTGAGGATAGATTTATACTGACTAAAAGAGCGTTCGACGTCACAAGAAGTAACTGGTACATAATTCAATTTCACAATGTCTGCTGGGGATAAGTCCAAGTTAATCTTCACTGTTGATTCACCACTCATCACAGCAACAACCTTTTGTAGTTCTTCATATCCAGGGTTTTTTGAAAGTACAGTGTCCACCTTAGCTCTTACTGCATCTGCAACTTTACCTCTACCACGATTCAGTTGTTCCACAGTACTATTTATAATTTCAAAACTTTCAGATAGTGAAAGGTGCCTATTTTGGAGACTTTTGAGCGTTTTTATGATGCATGAAAATGTATGCTGAATGTGAGCTAAGTCATTCTTCACACTTATGTCACAGGTAACTGTTTTCGCAGTATCAATTGAGACTGCATCTTCAGAGTCCAATGCAAGGAGAACATTGTTAATAGAGTCTATATGTTCGGCATAATATTCAACTGCTTCTAGCCATGTACCCCATCTAGTTAAAATTGGCTTTGGTGGCAATGGAATTTCAGGGTACATTTCTTTCAACACGTTAACTCTACTGGGAGCTTTGAGAAATACTTTTTTCACTGATGAAATCAACAAATCTACTTTAGGGAAATTGTCTCTGACCACTTCTGCCACACGATGAAATGCATGCGCCACACAAGTAAAATGAGTCAATTTAGGATATACAACAGATAATGCTTGTCCAGCTTTGACCATATAAGGGGCAGCATCGCTAATAAAGAATAACACATTATCGTACATAATACCCTTTGGCCACAGGATACCCATAGCTTCGTTGAACAGTTTAACTATAGTTTTGTTATTGCACTTTTCTAGAACATCACAATGTAAAAGAATTCGTTCAGAATATTGTTCACTTAACAAACCGATAACTACATTACCAACAAGTCTACCTTCTTTGTCGGGAGTCTCATCAATGGAAACCCAAATTGAACTATCTTTAATTTCATCTCTTATCTTCTGTATTGTCTCATCGTAGATGGATGGAGCATACGTCTTCCTAAGTGTTGACTCATCCGGGATTGTATGTTGAGTATATTTTTCAAGGAATTCCCTGAAGACCTTATTCTTTAGTTTGTAGAGAGGAATATCAGCAGAGATGAGAGAACGGCACAGGTCGATGTTAAACTCAGATCTTACATTCGATGTTGTTGGTTGTGTTAAAAACAATTGTCTCTGCTTGGAATTTAGTTGTTTGTTGGCCTGATGTTTACTAGTTGTAATGTGTTGTTGCACCAGGAACTTTTGTGTAGATGATACTGCACACTGACACAAATTACAAAATAATATTTTATTGTCAGTTGATAAACCATCTTCTTTAAATTCTGAAATGTAACTTGTTAGTTTTGATTTTAAATTGACTGAATGACGTACTTTTGGCATATTTACCGTCTTTATAGTATGATTTACAAAACTGAACCTATGTGTACTCTGACTGGCATTTAACTGTTGAGCTGCACAACTGAAGTCTGTTAAAAATTTTAAATTAAATTAATACAGTTTTGTAACTTACTTTCCCATTGTTGATAGGACTGCTAATTTTCAAATAACTCTGATGTTAAAGGGATTACTGAACATGTGTTTAAATCTCTATTGTTGAAATGTATTTTTAAAAGTTAATGGAATTTTGTTTTGTTTTATTGTTAAACCTAATATAATATGGACTGTTTTATATGAAATATGGAAAATATATGGAAATTAACGAAAATATGTACTAAACTCTAAAATATGGAAAAATATGGAAAATAAAAGTAGGATTTTTCAACCCTACACATTGTGAAACATAAAGATAATGCAAAATATAAATTATATTAGCTTTATAAGTAAATATGTATTTACATATAAATCCTTTCCCTGATGATGATGATGACGATGATGATAACGATGACGATGATGATGGGTGGATGGATGATGATGATGATGATGACGATGATGATAACGATGACGATGATGATGGATGGATGGAGGATGATGATGATGATGATAACGATGACGATGATGATGGATGGATGATGATGATGATGACGATGATGATAACGATGACGATGATGATGGATGGAGGATGATGATGATGATGACGATGATGATAACGATGACGATGATGATGGATGGATGGATGATGATGATGATGACGATGATGATAACGATGACGATGATGATGGATGGATGATGATGATGATGACGATGATGATAACGATGACGATGATGATGGATGGAGGATGATGATGATGATGATGACGATGATGATAACGATGACGATGATGATGGATGGATGATGATGATGATGACGATGATGATGGATGGATGAATGGATGATGATGATGATGATGATGATGATGAGCATGTGAAAGTATCAATACGTATGTCTATAAATTATATAATTTCCTGCAAACAATGTATAAAGATGTTCAATATTGAATAATTAGTGAAGTTTTGGTAATAAAATTCAGAGGAAAACTTACGAAAGCAGTACAATTTACGAAAATAAGTACTTCATTTTTCGCGAATGAATACATTTCTTTTTAGAAACATTTCTAACCTGGGCATAGAATTTCGAAGGCCCTCAAAAGTTGCATTTGTTAGGTCTATTGCTTATCTAACTATAAACAAATGAAAGTAGGTGTACAATTAACCAAAACAGTAAATTTTTGGACAGTTGAAGGGATTTCCTGAATTAACTCGTTTTGCTAAATTTAATATAAATAATTATTCTTTTCCTACTTCTTCAAGTAATGAAATTGGTAATTCCAAGGCCCATTATGTGTAAGTATATTTCTTTTAGCAAGCAGTATAACATCATGGCTAATCGTTGGTCAGTACACGGACTTCTTTTTGGAGTTCGTGGTACCATCTCCAAATACACCAATAACCTTTTAAAATCAAAAGGATTCACATTGTAAATGTTTGCTTACATAAATTATAGAGGACTCAATCTTTCGTGTAAATTTAATTTGCTTCCTTAATTTCAAGCCACCGAACGATACAAACAGATTGCAACGTTGTAGTCCTGAAAGGAGGTTCACCTAGGGAGACAGACCTGAGTTCGTTGATCTCTTACATCTGTATTACGAGAAGAAAGGGTAGTGTGTTAGCGGCGATGTTGCCAGACTGCTGAAACGTCCAACTTAATTTTCTAATTAACTGTGCATTTAATCACAAAAGTAATATAGATTTTCTATTAATTCAAGTGTACCCTTTTGTTCCTTCAGTCTGCAGGGTTATTTCATTTCCACCTTTATATTCGGACTCCCCTTGTGTGTACGAATGGACTCGTTCACTCTGCTGAGTTTTTAGGTTTTTCAACGGGTATCAGCGCACTATGGATTATCTGATAAAGAAACTGCTTACCGTCTTGCTAAGAAGGAAAGTAAATGTTTTTAAGTAGGTTATTTTACGACGCTGTATCAACATCTTAGGTTATTTAGCGTCTGAATGAGATGAAGGTGATAATGCCGGTGAAATGAGTCCGGGGTCCAGCACCGAAAGTTATCCAGCATTTACTCAGATTGGGTTGAGGGAAAACCCCGGAAATAACCCCAACCAGGTAACTTGTCACGACCAGGATTCGAAGCCGGGCCACCTGGTTTCGCAGCCAGACGCGCCAACCGTTACTCCACAGGTGTGAACTAGTAAAATCTTATAAAACATCATTTCAATTTTATAAGTTTCAAAAGTTAAAAGATTAATCAACTCAAAATATCAATATATAATACCATATAATTTCCGCTAAATTGCAAATAATAATAGAAGATCGATGTGTCTCAATGTAAACAAATTAAAATTCCTGAGTGTCCAAGGAAAAATGCAGTTGCTTCCTTTTGATTAGGCCTACTCACAGGATATTATGACTGTTCGCCAAAACACTTGGACAAATTTGGATTTTTTTCTTGACCGCTTCGTTCATTGTGCATTTTCAGGTAGAAATGGATCAGAATCATCTTCAGCGATGTCCAGTCTTTTCCTCTAAACCCACTGTGTGTGAGAAATAGTGGAGAGCAATAGAGTTAATGGCTTTATTGTCAAGAATTCAGCATTAGTTAACAATATTTTAAGTTTATCGGATATGATATAAGATTTTTTATGTTGACTGAAATCGAATGAAGTCAGTAAAATTTCCGTTCCACCAAATTATTTAATATTTTTTTTTTCTCTTAATATAGTTGGACTATAAACGTTACACATCAAAAAATTAAGTTCCAAGAATCTGAAGAAATGGCTACTGAAATACAGTCCTCTTTTTGGAAGATGTTCTTTTTTAAATTTCCTTTACAAAATCTATTCTGCCCACAAAAGATTTCACAAGGGACTTTCTGATCTGATAATTTTATATTGCACTTTTGTGGAATGTGGGAACTTTGAATATAACACTCTACAGAGAAAACATGGAAATACAGGAAAGGAAAAAACAGAAGGAAGAAATGATAAAGTTGGAGTGGTTGCAGATCTATGAAAGACCTACATTCATATCCGTTTACAAAATAAGAGAAAGGCAATAATTAATACAGTACTAATTTATTTTCACAAAACTAGAATGAATTTTATAACTGAAAAACATATACATAACACCAGAAGAAATATCCCAACTCTTTTGGCAGAACATAAATGCCATACTACAGCTGGATTAAGAGACAGTAGGAATTATGGACCAAGACTATACAATTCAGTATTGAAAAATAATCCAAACTTAAGCAAGTTACACATTCTTAAGTTTAAAAATAAAGTGAAAATGTTTGTATGATATTTGATAAATTTTATTATTATTTTTAAGTGTTACTAGCATTATATGTTACTAATTTTTATTGTATTTATCTGATGCATGTAACCTATAAGATAAAACATTGTAATAAATATAAATAGATCATTTTCTTAATTAATAACAGTGTACATCTCCAATAAATGATTTCTTAGCATCGCCACAGATACACTTGATTGTACTTGTCACTATCTTTCTCACTAGAGAGTTACTGAAATTTATATTTTCCCCGCCATTCATAAAATATTTTGATATGATACCTCTTGCACAATAGGGGAAAAACTGAAACTTCGTTAATATATTTCAGTATTATTTGTATTTATCCTGGTAATAATGAACAGTTTGACTAAAAGACTTTTGTTTTTCAGCATTAACTTCCCATGACTGTACGAGAAGATTCGAAGAGAACGGCAGTTACGTAGACCTTCGGCCCCCCCCCTACTACCATTAATGCATACGGCGGTTGCTGTCGTCTGCGATACATAGAACTTTACTGTTGATTTTCGAGTTTGTCATTTTTTTTCTGGTTATTATATGCTTATTTAAGTTGTGTTAACTCTCGCTAGTGGTTTTATATTTTATTTTATCCGTCTTAGTATTTATTTTATTATTGTAAATATTTTTGTTTATTACTATTACTAGTATTATTATTATTATTATTATTATTATTATTATTATTATTATTAATGAATTAATTTGTATTACTATCTTTGTATCATCTCCGTCACGGATATTCTATTATTATTATTATTATTATTATTATTATTATTATTATTACTATTATTTCTAACATCAACTTTATTATTGATCTCTTTAAAATTTATGTAGACTACTAGACTGTACCCGAGCACGAGCATATGCTATTTCGGGTATAGGGTATATTCATATGTATCATTTCAAATGTAAATTGTGAATAAACTTGAATTTGAATTAGAATAGTTTCTTATTTGCACATAATGGGTGACCATTCCAAGAATTCCCTAGGTTGGCAGCATTGAATGAGAGACAGAGTCCTCTAGTGATAGTCACTTCAATCCTCATATTCCATCTCTCGGAGGAAATGCCCCAGGCGTCAATTTAATACAAGATTGAGTGTTTAACCGGATACCTTACAAACTAGACAACGCAGAAAAAAGCACACTTAATTACGAAAAGAATTACCAAAACTAAAACAGCAATCGGAGATATTTTTATCAGCTTTTCATATCTTTCGGTATCCTTTTCCCTCTGATACCCTCAGAATTTTAATTCCTTCATATGGCTCAAATAAATTCTAGAAGCAAATTGAGGATACGGCATTTCCTCTAAGCCATTGGTCCCTCCTTATCGACTGGACTACGACGCATCTCAAACAGGTTGCCGCGTGCGAAGAACTTGCACCTGAGTTCCTTTATAATTAACTCAATTTTCGGTATTTTGGTGTACCCGGTCCGGTCCGGTCCGCTTGACCATAAATCCTGTGCAAGCCAACTGCTGGCTGTCTCCATTAACGAACAAGTATATCAGGCATTTCCATTCCACAGATCCGGCAATTACGAATTCTGTCAGCAGCTTTTAAAAAAGTCCTGGCAATCTCCATAGTAACCGATTTAAATGAAGACAACACTGAAACCGCTCATATTTTATAATTATACATTTCACGGAGTAGCTAGTAATTGGTCGGCTATGCGGCTATGAAGTACGCAGTGGTTAAAGCGCAGTTTTAACGCCTTTTACGGGGGCCAAGGTCGGAAGTTTAACTTCTTGTTAATAAATGACGGTCCAAGTTGTCTTATATGAAAAATATATGATTCTGGAATTAAACTATTGATTTTAATTGTTCTGTTCTTGAAGTTTACGGTGTAAGACCACGTATAGGGAAGCCAAAGTATAGGATTTTTCAAAAGTAAGACATAACTTCAATTATTGAGCACATTTTCTTCATTTTCTACATTGGCGTACTAAATATCATCCATACTTTGCCTTAATTTCATAATAGACGTTGTATGTGTCCACCATTTTGTTCTTGTACAAATAACAGCATCTATTCAATGCTGTATGGAGTCCTTCAACCCATTAACATACATTCATTCATTTAGTGATCTGCCCAAGGGCAGGTCTTTCACTCCTAACCCAGTATTCTCCAGTCTTTCCTATTTTCTGCTTTCTCTTTGTTTCCTCATATGATCCATATATCTTAGTGTCGTCTATCATCTGATATCTTCTTTTAGCCCAAACTCTTCTCCCGTTCACCATTCCTTCCAGTGCATCCTTCAATGGGCAGTTTCTTCTCAGCCAGTGACCAAACCAATTCCTTTTCCTCTTCCTGATCAGTTTCAACATCATTCTTTCTTGCACCCACTCTTTCCAACACAGTTCATTTCTTATTCTGTCTGTCCACTTCACACGTTCCATTCTTCTCCATATCCACATTTCGCTTCTCTTCACTTCGTCGTAATGTCCATGTTTCTGCCCCATATAATGCCCACACTCCATACAAAGCACTTGACTAGTCTGTTCCTTAGTTCTTTTTCCAGAGGTGTCTATTTTCTGCCTTCCTCTTTGTTTCCTCACATGATCCATATATCTTAATGTCGTCTATCATCTGATATCTTCTTCCACCCCGAATTCTTCTCCCGTTCACCATTCCTTCCAGTGCATCCTTCAGTAGGCAATTTCTTCTCAGCCACTGACCCAACCATTTCCTTTTCCTCTTCCTGATCAGTTTCAGCATCATTGTTTCTTTCACCCACTCTTTCCAACACAGCTACATTTCTTATTCTGTCTGTCCACTTCACACGCTCCATTCTTCTCCATATCCACATTTCAAATGCTTCTACTCGCTTCTTTTCACTTCGTCGTAATGTCCATGTTTCTGCCCTACACAATGACCCAATCCATACAAAATACTTCACTAGTCTCTTCTTTAGTTATTTTTCCAGAGGTCCGCAGAAGATACTCCTTTTTTATTAAAAGCTTCCTTGGCTATTGCTATCCTCCTTTTGACTTTCTGGCAGCAGCTCATGTTACTGCTTATAGTAGGGGAAACTCGGCTAATTCCTCAGTACGGATAATTCCGCAGTAGTGCATGTATGATTTTACTGCGGCTTTACAATAGCGTGAACGTACGTTTTGAGATTTTGTCAACAGGAGGCATGTAGGCTACTATAGAAAAAATGAAGGATATTGGTCGACACCTCTGTCGGCAATACAGTGAAACATCGAAAGTTGCTGCTTTTCGTATTTTGCTACACAGCTGTGAAGAAAGTGAGTAACTTATTGTTACATTTAAATTGTTCCTTTTATGTTACTTTCATAATGTATTTCATAATTATTTACTACTGCGGAATTAGCAAAGTCCTATTGCGGATTTATCCGCAGTGTTGCGGAATTACCCGAGTTGTTCTTTTTCAACTGTAATGTATGTACAAATAAATATATTTGCATTTTAACAGGTCTCTTTATCTCATTTGGTAATGAAAGGTTTCGTTCATGCCTACATACCTTGATAATATTTTTCAATAAACATTTTGATAAAAATATGATAGCTTTACTTCTTAATATTGCGGAATTAGCCGAGTCTCCCCTACATCTCAAGTTCTCGAAGCTGTCCACTTGCTCTACTCAATTCTACTGCCTCATTTAGTATTCGCAAGTTTATCTTCTGCATTTTTCTTCCCCTTTATAAATGAAGTCTGAATTTATTGATTTTCTTAAAATAATAACAAAATATTGTGCATTACTTTTTGAAATCCCACAAGTCATGAACATTTTAACTTGTCAAGCAGCAAATTTATAGTCCCGTCGCTCTAATTTCCGGCAGCCAATCACTTTGGAGGTCGGCTACATTTAAACGTGTGCGTCTTGTGATTCGCTGATGATGACGTCATGCATTTCCTAAAGCTCGATAAATACTTAATATAATCGCCAGCCATTTTGACTCTTTCATTGGCGTTCGCAGAAAGCACACGAAGACGTTATATAGTAATTTTAAAACATTTTATTCTTCGTAAATTTTAAAATCCATGACATCTTGTTACCTTTATTTATAATCATATTTCATTGAAGTTTTAACATCGCTGTTACCTGCATAATTTAATCACTTATCATTTACCATGTATATATACTTGTAACATGAGTTATATGTATACGCAACTATTTTTCGATTCTTTCAAGCTCACATTGTATTGAAATTAGTTCTAACAAACTTTACTCATAACTCCTACATAAAACTCATGAAGATCTATTTGCCATGTATATTATATTGTTCATTTGTCAATTTATTCAAGTTCTAGATCACGTATTTTATTATATCTGATGTTGCCCAACAAGGCGAAAACGTTTATATATTTTATACCTTCATAGCAAATAAATATTTGCAAAGAGATAAGTCTTATGATGGAACTTACATATTTTTAATTACATTACTAGACTTATCTGAACACAAAAATGAATTGCAAATTACGTTATTTGCCGCTCAATTATTTGCTGAATTACATTGCGTTTGATTTATTATCATAGGAGCTACGACATGATAATGTTTAACGGTGTAGCAAATAGATTCCTCATCTGGTAGCTCGGCAACGAAAGAACAAAAATGGCGAACGATACTACCTACCTAGACTTTATAGAGCCTTCACTTCCTAAGACGTAAGCAAAGAGGAGGAGTCACGCCGGGAATAACAGCGTCGCGACTATAATAGAGTAAGGGAGGGGATTGTCGGATAGGTCTGGTAATGTCGGATAATCTCGGATAACATATTTCTTTTCCATCGAATGGTGCAATCTGATGTGAAAATAATGCATTACGTTCTCTACAAGTAGACGAACATCTGCATGAATAGCCATTACTGTTGAGTGCTTCACTGAGTGTGAATAGCGTGTTTTCAACGTTTCTGCAAAAAAAAAACTTTTTAAGGGCAAGTAATGTGATTTATTCGTTACAAGTTATTCTTATATTTACACAACATGGTATGCACTGTTTGATATACCATAGATAAGGCTTCTTAATTCTCTAATTGCAGAAATGCTATCGACAACATGTTTCATGAAGCTGGCTTGTTTTACGGTTTGTAAAGAGTCGGCCAATGTCGGATACTAGCTGAGGGCAATGTCGGATACCAGCCAAGGGCAATGTCGGATAGTATCCGACATTAGCGGCTGTCTTTCAATGCTGCTCGCTACATAAAAGCTGCCTTAAACCCATTTATATGTTTTCTATAACAAACCACTACATTTTTACTCATGGGTATTTTTAATTAATGTAAGTAATTAATTTTCTAATTAATCGAATATTATGAAGTAACGAATTGTTTCTTCTTGTGATATTTTTAGATGCCTAAAGTAAAAGAAAAAAGAGATTCAGTCTAAAAAAAATGGAAGTCTGAAGATATGGTAAATGCCATTGTCGCAGTACGGGAGAAAAGAATGGGCTATCTTGCTGCTTCCAAAAGATTCAATGCACCTCGATCAACATTATTTGATTATGTACGGTCCAATTCTGAGCCCACCAAAGCCGTTAAATCGAAACTTGGACGAAAACCAATACTCCCAGCTTCACTTGAAGAGAAGCTAGTTGACTATGTGTTAATGATGGAGAGAAAATATTTTGGATGAACCAGAAATGATGTTAAAAGGCTTGCATATCAGTTGGTTAAACAGAACACTATTGTAATAATTTCTGATATGCAATATATTATTTTAAATGCATTATCATACCTCTTACATAATAATGTCTAATGTATCCGACATTAGCTTCCCATTCTGTCAGTGGTGATATTATTTCTGTTTTCTCTTTGCAAGTCATACAGCAAATACATATTATGTAAATTACCTAATACTTATGTACAATCTGCAGGAGCCCCAAGAGGTTATTATAATACTAAGTAATTCCAGTTCTAACTTTTTTCAATTAGGCCTACCTTTATTTTAAAACATCAAAATGGTATCCGACAATACCCTCCCTTACTCTATTATACAGACATTAACGGCATGCTTCGTGAGTTATTCACTCAATATTTAACTTTCAGAAGAAAACATTTTTACAAATACATCCTATGTAGTTTAAAAATTATTCTGTTCTTCTTTTTCAATTTTCTCACAATTCTTTTTTTTTCAATTCTTGACTTACGGGGCTTCAAAAATAACCGATTCAACTCATAAAAGGATCTGTGGAAGGGGCAAGTGTAGAGAAGAATTAGATCTGCAGGGATGCACAGTCAGACAGCAAAAGTTTTACAGGCTGAAAAAAAAAATCCTGAACGAAGCCGAGAATGATAAAGTGTCCACTCATTTGCTGTAATGGCAGAACGGAGGAAGTCTTCCCAGAACATCGGTCAGGTAGAAATATCGCAAGTACTCTCGTTGTTTTGTAAGGGCTTTGCGCCGCTACATTCGCTTCTGATTATTTATTTGTGCAATTCCCTTCTGATTCCCGCACCTGCTAGTTTACATTACATCGATTCAAACACTCAAACAGATGATTTTATATCTCACTTTTTATAATTATGTCCCGAACTGCAATATTAACAATAATTGTACAGATAATAAAGAACAAAATACTGAAAAAAAACAAAAGAATGTCATTTAATAGTAATATACGTAACAACAGAGCGGTATGTTGACGTTTTCATGGTACAGGAAAAGATTGAAAAAGCGAAACGTAGTTGAGCTTTTTTAATTTCCGAGAACATGAAAACAAACATACCGCTCGTGTATCGTACATTATTTTGTGCGAAGATCGTTTATTACATACCTGAAAGACGAATTTCTAATTAGTTGCAATGAAATCTCCATCTTGGTTTCTGTTTAATGACGGCAACTTCGGAAAACCAAAATATCTTTCTTCAACATTGTTGCTATAAAATGTTTTCTGTGTTTACTATACTCCAGCAGGCCGTGATATACGTCTGTCTTCCCCCCCCCCCCAGTCTATAAATGCGAACGTAAAACAAACGGTGAGGTTATGTAATGATTTATTTTTCATTTTAATATTTTAACAATATTATTTATATAACATATTGCAGTAATAACATCCGCATCTGGAATCTTGTTGATTTTTTCACGGCTTCCTTAATGTTACTTGTATCAGGAATGCAATAAGTTTCGTGGAGTAGTAGACTTTACTTAATTTTTGCAAATATTTAAAAACAATAATTAACATTGCAATTTAGGTGAAATTGCAGTGGTCAGTTTCCAATTTATAATTGTTACTATGTTAAACGTCTCTAAAAATAATATGTTAAAAGCCTAAAGCAGTAAAATGAATGTCGCGCTTAAGCGGTAAGAAGAGAGAAATTGTTATGTGTGTTACGTTGGGAATACTGAATGAGGTATTTCACACTTACAGCGTATTAGTTCTGCGCGGAAAATAAGCAAATACGCACGATCTCGCACAAATTAAAATTTCACAATACTATAATATTGTACAACATATAAAATATGGACATTGCGATAGTCGTTTTCTTTACAGTCCGTCACGGTTTAATAAACTAGTGTGAGAAATGAAGTTTTGCCAATTTAAGGCTTAAACATTTCACTGACACTATAGAACACATTTCATTGACGCTATAACATTTTATTCACCCAAAATATTTTTTTTATCTCGGGCGCCAAATAAAAAGCTGTTTGAAACAAAAGTTGTTTAAATGCAATGGGAAATTGATACGCACGATCTCGCACAAATTAAAATTTCACAATACTATAATATTGTACAACATATAAAATATGGACATTGCGATAGTTGTTTTCTTTACAGTCCGACACGGTTTAATAAACCAGTGTGAGAAATGAAGTTTTGCCAATTTAAGGGTTAAACATTTCACTGACACTATAGAACATATTTCATTGACGCTATAAAATTTTGTTCACCCAAAATATTTTTTTTATCTCGGGCGCCAAATAAAAAGCTGTTTGAAACAAAAGTTGTTTAAATGCAATGGGAAATTGATACTATGCGTAGGCCTATATCTTTCTTGTAACCTTGTTTATTAAGAAGATACGAATAATAATTTCATTTTTTAAAGGCACCATGGAGTTATTACGCGATGAAAGATTTAATGCTTTCAATGCCTCTTAAAATGTACCACAATGTATCATTATAATAAAAAAAACACTAAGGGATGCGAAAATAATACAGGGTGACCCGTTTGGGTATGGATAAAATAAAAAAAAACACCGTAAAACATTTACTACCGAACTGTATTTGTTGAAACTTTGTGCATACTTTGGGAGATTTCTCAGAGCTCAACATGACCCACATTGCGCACCCTGCACAACTCATAACGGTGATGCAATTCAGCCCATGTCCGTTGTAACATAAGAGGAGTGATTTGTTGAAAAGCTTGAGTAATTTTTACTCTCAGATCATCAATGTTCCTGGGTTTCTGTGAATAGAAAATGTCTTTAACAAAACCCTACATGAAAAAGTCAGGAGGGGTTAGATCTGGGGAGTTTGGGGGCCAAGCCAAGAGATGACTGCTTCTCGTACTGGGTTTCGCCTGCGACCTCCTGCATGTTTTTTTAACACGGAACCTGTTTCTACAAATGTTCGATACCACAACATTATGGAATCGTATTTAGGTACATTACGCACACCATACTCAAGTCGAAATTCCCTTTGAACTCTTTTAACACTCTCAAATTTAGCATACCAAAGAACACATTGTGCCCGCTGTTGATTTGTAGTAGCTATTTTAATCATCTACGATTTTCATTTGTCCTTTCAGGTTATGGATTGTCGATTGTCATACATGGAAAATTCCATCTTGTAATCACAATATAACCAGCAAGAATTTTTTCCTACTATCATAATAGCTTTATAATAATAAATTAATACTATCCATACCCAAACGGATCAGACTGTAATATAGGCCTACTATCATACACGCAAATGGGATTAAGGGCGGAATTCATAGTCGTCACTTATAAATGAGTGAACCCTTAAGTGGTTACTTATGCTCATTTCTAATTCATAGTTGTCCCTCATTCACATAATGAGTGATTACTTAAGTGATTACTTAAGTGAGCTGAACTGTACCCTTAAGTGACCACTCATTTTCAAAATGTATACTGGGAATGATTTTGAGGATTTTGTGGAGTTTGTTGAACGAAATGAGGAAAATATGTGTCCCAAAAAGGTATATTAGAGACATGGAGAATCCTCTGGAAATGTATAGTGAACTGAAATTTAAGAAGCGATATTGTTTTCAGATCAATTCGAAGTTCTTGCTCTAGCCAAATTGATCGTTATTTATTTATTTATTTATTCATTCATTCATTCATTCATTCATTCATTCATTCATTCATTCATTCATTCATTCATTCATTCATTCATTCATTTATTTATTTATATAACAGGGCAAAGCCCCAATTACAATAGACAGTACAGATATTTGTTAAAAAAACATAGAATTGCATATAACATGAAAAGAAGAGATAAAGCAGATACAAGGTTAATTACAAATTAAAAATTAAAAAAAAAACAAGTAGATACTACCTAAATAAAAGACACAGATCTAGATATAAATGAAAAATACTAAATAAAAATAAATTAAAAGGGGTTAAGTATAGATATCATAGCCAAAAATGTAAAATGTAGCTATAATTGGCAAATTATAGAGTAAATATAACACTATGTTAATAAATTCAATATACAGTATTATATAGTAGGCCTAATAGGCTTAATTAATTTATTTAAGAAATTCACTACTACAGAACACGTGTTCCAATTAGTAGGATATCTAATTATAACCATGACTAACATGCAACTATAATTTAACATATCATGAAACTATTGCTGTATATAACTTATTCAGTACAATAATATTGATAACTCGTTGTTATAGCAACTCCACATGCAGAGCTGCTTTCGATTAGTCCAATGAGAGTCAGCTTTTGTTATGACGTCATGTCCGGCAGCTATAAGTGAGCACTCATCACGTGAAAATAAGTGTTGTCTATGAATTCGGAATTGACATAAGGGTTCCCTTATTATAAGCAAACACTTATTACTTAAGGGTTCACTCATTTTTTAAGTGACGACTATGAATTCCACCCTAAGTGTTTTATTGGAATTCGGAAAACATCGGGATATTTGGGGCTACATCCAACCAAGATTACAACAGGGACGTTGTAGGAAACACGATTTTTAATCTCGAATCAGACGATAAATCTAATAATTCTATCACTCCTCTTTTTTTTAACGGACAAAGTATTATTTTTCACCAAGAAGATATTTTTCATGAAATTGCTTTTTTCCATTATAGACAGGATAATAATTCATTAATTTTAATGTCAATCAATGAAGATGTTCTTATGTATTTACGAAGATAATGCACGGGGATTCAACACTATGACGTGTTGTCAAAAAGGGACTAAAGTGGGAAATAAATCCACTTTTCGGTTTATAACTCAGAGAGACTACAAGTTTAATTTCTTTTTTGTTTCTTCAGTCTTTACTAATTTGTTATTTTATGACGCTTTATCAACTGATATGTTTATCTAAAGTCTGAATAAGATGAAGGTGGTAATGCCAGCGAAATGAGTCCAGGGTTCAGCGCCGAAAGTTTCACAGCATTTGTTCTTAATAGGTTGAGGGAAAACCCCGGATAAAACTCAACCAGGTAACTTGTCACAATCCGGATTTGAACCCGAGCCCACTCGTTTCACGATCAGACATGCTAATCGTTTCTCCACAACGTGGACAGTTAAAGTTGGACCCTGAAGATTAGAATTTCAACATCATCATCATCATCATCATCATCATCATCATCATCATCATCATCATCATAATCATCAAACCTTCAAGAATCTAGGCCTGTGTCAATGTCCATCTAGTATTCTTCTAATAGATCGAACTTGGTTCAGTTTTTCTGTTGGATGGTATTTCAAAATCAAGTTGGATAACCTTTCTTTAGGCATTCTTTCGAAATGTAGTCCCCATTTATTCCTGTAACGGTGGATTTTGTCATGAACTAGTTCAACTGTAAGTTTCGATGAATTTTCTGCATTTGTTTTATGATTCTGCCGTGTGTATTTTGCTGCCCGCCTCATGAATTTATTCTAGTTCTCTTATTCTAGCACAAAATATTCCAATATTCGGTAATTTAATCACTATATAATTTTATTATTCCAGGTTTAATTTTTACTTAAGTAAAAAAAAAAAAAATTTTTTCTTTTGTTCTTAACTTCTACAATAAATTTGTCTATCCTTTATTAATCAGTTATCTTTTAGTACTTTGATTTTTATTGCATTTGTAAATTTAATATTAATTGTAATTGTTTTCTTAATATTATAGTTGTAACCCTCTGGTAGAGGGGAAGAGAAGGGCTGATGACCTTATCTCTACCAGGTTATATATACATATACATATACATATACATATACATATATACACACACACACACACACACACACACACACACACATATATATATATATATATAGGTTAAAATAAAAAAAAAATAAAAATATCCGATAGGTACGCAAGACTTTTAAGCCAATAAAAGTCCCTCAGGCGATCTCATTCCTGATAAACTCTATCTCAAAAGTTTGAGATAAAAAAGATATTCCAGTACTGTAGGTAAACTGATAAAACTCAGAGAAGGTGTTAAAGTTAAGCATATTTAAAATACTGTTGAAAACAAATATTGGTTCTACGGACCATTTTCGAATCACTCCCCGACCCAAGGTGTCCGTGTTTCGCAGGTTGGGAACCACTGCCCAAGGGGAGTCCGGTGCCTCTTACGTAGATCTCTCCTTCCAAAACCCACCATCACTGCCATCTACCAATCTTTGTCCGAACTACGAGGAACACGCTCCATGACGGAGAAGGATCGATTCGGCGTCGTACAAACACAACTGATATCCTACTATTTTAAAGGGAGATGGAAAGAGAATTGTGGGAAGTAATGACAAGAGAAAAAAACGGGAGAACGGCGAGAAAAACATTCACAACATAGTGTTTGTTCACCTCAAATACAACTTTCCCATCGCCGGGTTTTCAAGTCGGGTCCGCAGTCGTCATAATCCAGGGACCTGCCAACTGGCGGCTACCTTCAGCTAAATACAGTATGCGGCAAAACAAACAACACTGAAATTATTGTTCGTCCGCTGTCCCCCAGCAACCAAGTATTTATTTATTTATTTTATATCATAGTTTGACATATTGTATATTCAGTTTTGTGTTGATTTCTGCAATATGGTTCTCACAACAGAGGAGAAAGTGTTTACCATCCAGCATTATTTCCGGTCATATGGAGTAGGGCATCAGAATGGGCGAGTTTGAGCCACGTTAAAGAGCAGTACCAGAAGCGATTTAACATTGCAGCACCGAATAACACAACGTTAGCTGTCTAGCTGTCATCGAGAAGTTACGTTGTGCAGGATCAGTTTTATGTAGCCTTGTATGTTATAATGACTTATCTTGATTTTCAGAGTATGTTTGTGATTTCAGTACTCCGTATGACCGGAAATGATGCTCGACAATAAATACCTTCTCCTCTGTTGTGGGAACCATAATTTCAGCACTAACCCCAACACTGAATACACAATATTCTTAACTATCTACTTACTTACTACAAATAGTTTTTAAGGACCCCGGAGGTTCATTGTCGCCTTCACTTAAGCCCGCCATCCTGAGCAAGATTAATCCAGTCTCCACCATCATATCCCATCACCCTCAAATCCATTTTAATATTATCCCCCATCTACGTCTCGGCCTCCCCAAAGGTCTTTTTTCCTCCGGTCCCCAAACTGACACACTATATGAATTTCTTGATTCCCCTATACGTGCTACATGTCCTGCCCATCTCAAACGTCTGTATTTAATATTCCTAATTATGTCAGGTGAAGAATACAATGCGTGCAGTTCTACGTTGTGTAAATTTTCCATTCTCCTGTAACTTCATCCCTCTTAGCCCCAAATATTTTCCTAAGCACCTTATTCTCGAACACACTTTCCCTATGTTCCTCTCTCAAAATGAGAGTCCAAGTTTCACAACCATACAGAACAGCCGGTAATATAACTGTCTTATAAATTCTAACTTTCAGGTATTTTTTAGAACAGACTGAATGACAAAAGCTTCTCAACCGAATGATAACAAGCATTTTCCATATTTATTCTGCGTTTTATTTCCTCCCGAGTATCATTTATATTTCTTACTGTTGTTCCAAGATATTTGAATTTTTTCACTCTAAAAAGCATAAATTTCTTCTTCTTCTTCTTCTTCTTCTTCTTCTTTCACTACCTCCTTATTGCCGCCTAAGCAGCGTGGAGGGGTTGCCTCTGATCCATTTCTTATATTGATCCCGGTCAGCTGCAAGAAGTTTTATTTGTGCAATCGACTTTCCCCTTTTTTCGACTATCTCCTTGATAACTTCTTCCCACATTATTCTTGGCGACTTCCCTGGGGTTTAGCTTCTACAAACTGCCGTGTCTTCCTTCCTTCCTCCATCCTTTGGACGTGTCCATACCACCTCAACTGCTGTTCTTCTATTGGTTAAATTTCCAATTTTTATATTTCCATTTCGTACAATATTCTCGTCACGAAACATAATCATACACTTTGTCTTTTCGGGATTTACTTCAAAACCCATCTCTTTACTTCCTTCAAGTAAAATTCCCGTGTTTTCCCTAATGGTTTGTGGATTTTCTGCTAACATAGTCACGTCATCCGAATAAACAAGCAGCTGATGTAACCCGTTCAATTCCAAACCCTTTCTGTTATTCTGGACTTTCCTAATGGCATACTCTAGAGCAGGCGTCTCAAGGCCAACGCATAAAAGTTGGTATAGAGAGCAAGTATAAATAACATAGTCAGCTGAAGAGATAAGCGCAGTACCCGAAGATAGCCGATCGCTGATTAATGTTACAAGCATGAGCGAGCTAAGTTGTAACTGTCGCGGGAGAAATGCCACAAAGCTGCACTTTTGAGTTGTACTGTGACTATAGACGGTTGTTTTCGGAAGGAATTTCTTAAGTAGTTTGCAGTAATAATAATGATAATAATAATAATAATAACAATAATAATACATTTATTTTCTAATTATATACTATCTATGAGTAAAAAGAAGACATCTGAAGCATGAAGAACCATACATGTTACGTAATTATTTAAGCACCAGGAACTGGCCACCTAACTCCATTATCTCCTGGCCTAGTTGACTCATAAGTGGTGCCTTGTTGGTATCACTTGTGAGGTTCAGACCTGTCTTCGAACAGTTGACCAAACAATAACAATATTTCATTTCTAATAAAGGTTTTTGGTATCGCTCTTTTTTTAAGTTTATACTATATTTAATAAAATAAAATTCAATTAAATAATAATAATAAAATTACAATAAAAACTTGTTGGTTGTTAAAGTAAGTGTTCTTACGTTACGATAATATGAATATATTAATTACAATAATAGTTAAATAATATATTTCGTAATGTTTTCAATAATTAAAAATAACCTAAACACCTTAGAAATTCACAAGCAATTATTTTAAATTAGAACTGTTCAAATCTTAAATCTGATCTGAAATTCTTTTCTCAAGTCCTTCAGCATTTCATTATATTTGTTACACTGGTCTTGATTCAAATCAGGTAACAATTTTAGATTAATAAAGTGGTAACAGTTACCCACTGAAACTTGCGTCTGCCACAATTTCGCTTTCCCTATGAAAGCTTTTATTTCTTCATACATTTGCGGTAATAAGAACATTCTTTCCTCGGAGATGGACACAATGACTGACTGTTACATCGTAGCGGTTGCAGATGTCTATTCAAACGTCGCGGTCAATGACGTCATCCGGAGATACACGAACTTCTCCTGCATCTTGTTCCACTCTTACATTGAAAAAGAGAAAGAGGAGGAAGTGCTCTGAGAAGGCCCTATTGAGACGTCTGCTCTAGAGCAAAGTTAAAAAGTAAAGGTGATAGTGCATCTCCTTGTTTTAGCCCGCGGTGAATTGGAAAGCATCAGAAAGAAACTGGCCTATACGGACTCTGCAGTACGTTTCACTGAAACACATTTTAATTAATCGAACTAGTTTCTTGGGGATACCAAATTCAATAAGAATACCATATAAAACTTCTCTCTTAACCAAGTCATATGCCTTTTTTAAATCTATGAGTAACTGATGTACTCCCATTTCTTTCTCCAATATCTGTCGAATACAAAAAAATCTGATCAACAGTCGATCTATTACATATTTTTTTTTATTTAAATTCAAATATACAGAATAAAGAATATAATTACAAACAAACAAGAGAAATAGAAATAAAATAATACAAACAATATAAAACAGGAGATGCAGTAATTTTAACAAAATTTGAGACCGAATGAGCAGCGCTCGTGTTCGGTCGCAGTCCAGATATAATATTAATTAATTAATTAATGTCTAACTATTATGTAAAATAAATAAATACCTGTATGCTGGGGAAATATGGACAGCAGATGAGCGATAATTTTAGTGTTGTTTGTTTTGCCGCGTAAGTTACTGTATTTCATTTTGTCTTTGATCGCTACAAATAATTTCACGTGGATTCAACGTGTTTTGAACTCAAGTATAATGATTGAAAACCCTCGCTCTGAGTCCCGCGGCCGAACGTACGCCTTATGCGATACACGGAGTGAAAATTAATTGATCTTGTGTTATAGAAATCAGTCTTCGAACTGCGAATGGCCTTGTTTTACTGATTTAAATGATGGCCAACAACTTTTAGCGTAATTAAATCCAGAAGTGGAACGCAATTATTAGACTTCTGTCATGATAATGGAGTTTCTACAGTCGTTTAAAAGGAAATCGGACTTCATTAGGTCTGAGTAAGCCAGTGCTTAGGAAAACAGGCAATGATCAATAAATCACAATGCAGAAAACAATTTGTATTTGTACGTGAGAGCTAATTATAATTATCTACAGTTACGATGCTCACATTATTATTTCTCGGAAGACATTACGATAATTTTCTCAGAACGAGATTCCAGCAAAAGGCATACCAGGACAGAACTCTACAATAAATTACGATATATCAGTATCGTGTATAAATCCAATCGAAGTAGCATGGAGTCTAATAACTCCAATGGTATAGAATCACAAACTCAAGTCATGAAGCTACATAAATTTAGGACTTAAACGCTACAAACAAGAAAAGGAAATACATTTTCATGAAATTCTTTGAGCGATAAATTAGCTGAAAAGCATGAATATGAAGAGAAGTAATTTAGTTTGCTGTAATACTTGTATATTATTTTGTGCGAAATCGTGCGTATTTGCTTGGTTTCCTCATAAAACCAATCCGCGGTAAGTCTAAAATTCCACATTCAGTATTTCCAACCGAACACACATAACAATTTCCCTCTTCTTACCGCTTAAGTGACATATTGATTTTACTGCTTTACGCTTTTAACACATTATTTTTAGAGACGTTCAATATAGTAATAATTATAAATTGGAAACTTACCACTGCAATTTCACCTAAATTGCACTGTTAATTATTGTTTTTAATATTTACAAAAATTAAGTAAACTCTACAACTCCACTAAAGTTACTGCATTCGTGATGCAAGTAACATTAAGGAAGCCGTGAAAAAATCAACAAGATTCCAGACTCATCACAGACTAGGGGAAAAAAAGACAGACGTATATCACGGCCTGCTGAAGTATAGTAAACACAGAAAACGTTTTAAAGCAACAATGTTGAAGATAGATATTTTTGTTTTGCAAATTTGCCATCATTGAACAGAAACCAAGATGGAGATTTCATTGCAAGAAATTAGAAATTCCTCTTTCAGGTATGTAATAAACGATCTTCGCACAAAACAATGTACGATACACGAGCGGTATGTTTTCTTTCAATTCTCGGAAATTAAAAAAGATCAACTATGTTTCGCTTTTTCAAACTTTTCCTCGAACATCAAAACTTCAATATACCGCTCTTGTAACGCATATTACTATTTATTGTACTTACAGTATATCCTTGGAGCAACAGTATCAAATATAAAAAGCACTCTGGAGGAAATTAAAAGCAGAATAAATATGGAAAATGCCTGTTATTACTCGGTTGAGAAGCTTTTGTCATCTAGTCTGCTGTCAAAAAATCTTAAAAATAGAATTTATAAAACAGTTATATTACCGGTTGTTCTGTATGGTTGTGAAACTTGGACTCTCCCTTTGAGAGAGGAACAGAGATTAAGGGTGTTTGAGAATAATGTTCTTAGTAAAATATTTGGGGCTAAGAAGGATGAAGTTACAGGAGAATGGAGAAAGTTACACAACGCAGAACTGCACGCATTGTATTCTTCACCTGACATAATTAGGATCATTAAATCCAGACGTTTGAGATGGGCAGGGCATGTGGTACGTATGGACGAATCCAGAAATGCATATAGAGTGTTAGTTGGAAGGCCGGAGGGGAAAAAAAAACTTTAGTGATGCCGGGACGTAGATGGGAGGATAATATTAAAATGGATTTGAGGGAGGTGGGATATGATGATAGAGACTTGTTTAATCTTGCACAGGATAGGGATCAATGACGGGCTTATGTGAGGGCGGCAATGAACCTCCGGGTTCCTTAAATGCCAATAAGTAAGTAAGTAAGTAATATTTGTATATTATTTTTATTGTACTTACAGTATATCCTTGGAGCGACAGTAACAAATATAAATGACACTCGGGAGGAAATTAAACGCAAAATAAATATGGGGAATGTCTGTTATTATTCGGTTGAGAAGCTTTTGTCATCTAGTCTGCTGTCAAAAAATCTTAAAGTTAGAACTTATAAAACGGTTATATTACCGGTTGTTCTATATGGTTGTGAAACTTGGACTCTCACTCTGAGAGAGGAACAGAGATTAGGGGTGTTTGAGAATAATGTTCTTAGGAAAATATTTGGGGCTAAGAAGGATGAAGTTATAGGAGAATGGAGAAAGTTACACAACGCAGAACTACACGCTTTGTATTCTTCACCTGACATAATTAGGAACATTAAATCCAGACGTTTGAGATGGGCAGGGCATGTGGTACGTATGGACGAATCCAGAAATGCATATAGAGTGTTAGTTGGAAGGCCGGAGGGAAAAAAAACTTTAGGGAGGCCGGGACGTAGATGGGGGGATAATATTAAAATGGATTTGAGGGAGGTGGGATATGATGATAGAGACTGGATTAATCTTCCACAGGATAGGGATCAATGACGGGCTTATGTGAGGGCGGCAATGAACCTGTGGGTTCCTTAAAAGCCATTTGTAAGTAAGTAAATAAGTAAGTAATATTTGTATGTTATTTTTATTATACTTACAGTATGTTGTCGTTTAGTCAACTGTCCGAAGACAGTTTTGAATCTCATAAATAACACCAATGAGGCAACTACGCCAGGAGATAATGAGGTAGGATGGCCAGTTCCTTTCCCCCTCCAAGGCATACATCGCCGATTAGCTACAAATTCCACTAATCAGACTTCAGATGTATACAAACAATTGTTCTTCCTCTGATTATATCGTCAAGTGATATGTACAGTGCTGACTGATAATACAGTAGATATACAGTACCGGTCAAAAGTTTTCGATCACCTATCACAACTATGGATTTGGGTTAAAACAGGAATTTTATTTTGAATATTCTATCATATAATAATACTAGAGAGAGAAAATATTTATTTTGGTCTATTTAGTTTTTCCGAAGTGTTTGTACATTGAAATAAAGTACATAGTTATAAATTGGGCTAACCGTCTATGCTTATCTAGTTTGTATTTGGATTAAACATTAACGTTTTCGGCACTTATGTGCCATTTTCAAATGTATGGAACTTGCATATTACATGATTTAAACAACATTTATGTTCGCAGTGTAAAAGGCTTAATTGAAAATCGTATGGTGACAAGGATGAATTTTTAACATCTAACCTTGGCAAACCGAAGGAAAACAACAACAACAAACATCAATGTAACTGACATTACGCAACATTTCATCATAGTACAGTGTTTCGACTTGTGTAAGTGAAACAACATGAATCCTTGGTACGTTAATATATAACAAACAGAATTTTAACATTGTAATACGTGCAATACAGTGCAACTCAAAACATTTTAACAACATAGGAACCACATGTGATAACAACCTCAAGATAACCTCATTGTTACATAAAACGAGGAACTTTTATTGTAGATGTAGATTAGCATAGATTATAAATTTAGTAAGTGTTTTAATTTTAATTTTTATATATGTTATAAACGATGGCAGATCATCAAGGGTACATACCACGTACATCACACACAAGGTGTATCTATTTGATCATGTAATAGGCAAGTTCCATACATTTGAAAATGGCACATAAGTGCCGAAAACGTTAATGTTTAATCCAAATACAAACTAGATAAGCATAGACGGTTAGCTCAATTTATTATTATATTACAACTTGCTTATCGGAGAATTACACAAAATGAAAATAATGAAAGTACATAGTTGTTTTCATAGCTGATCGAAAACTTTTGACCGGTAGTGTAGATATCAAACAGAACCTCAACCAAAGGTAAACTTACAGTATATCCATCCATAAATATAGAACAACTGCTCACTAAGCCAGGTGGCCCGGGATAAAATCCCGGTCTTTCCACCCTGAATTTATAACTTCCTAGAGGCTTGTGCAGCAAATGCTGCAATCTAAGTTCATTAGACGTTCAAATCAATTTTTCAGAATTATTTTCAATGAAGAATATCAGACATTCTGAAAGTTATTTGCTTCCATAATAATGAAACATACTCCCTCTGAATGGTTTTTTATACCAAATACTTTTTCTTGAACCTATACACCTTCAGTTTTTTAGTTTGAACGCGAAAACGCAAGTAACAATGTCAGGACGATCAGTCGGTTTTTCATGTGGGAGTAAAGCAGTAGCTATTTCAGATCATTGCGGATTGTAGGTGAAAGTTAAAAAAAAAAAAAAAAAAAAGTCAGGTTTGATATGCTTTCGAACAATAGACATAGCATCTTCGTATAGCTGCTGCATGTTTCGTAAACTACCTTGAAATGTAGAGGGTAAAATCATTTTATCCTGCTAAGAGATCTTGCTGAAATGATCGGGAGATTACAAAATCTTGAAGGCCTCATATTTTATCAGTAAGTAATACCTTTTGGTCTTTCCTTAGGAACTGTAATTTTTGCGCTCTCTCGAGCCAATACTGAAGAGAATGACGCATATAAATATCTACACCACACCGCCATTAAGTATATGAAAAAGACCCAACCCTACTTGATTAATAACTACAAAAATATTTGATTTTTAATAACAATATTATTATCTTACGTAAGTTTTATAGTTTTCAATAACATATACTATATAGCCGCCACTCAGCAAATTATATAAATCAAGATCTAATTTAAGATATTCTCTACATCTACTAATATAACCCCAAAACGTTTCACTTTCATATCATCAATATAGCATTAATAGTGTAATTAATGAATAATAGTCACAGCATGGCATTAACTATAATAATATTTCATTTCTAATAGTAATAATGTCATCAAACCACCTCAAGTTTTGTAGTTTTTAATATCCAATACACAGCCGTACTCAGTAAATTACACACTACAGAATCAGACCTGTAAATTAATTTTACGGTCTTGAAATTTTTAATAACCAATTTAATTTGAGCTCTAAATATGTCAACATTCTTGCAGATCATGGCCTTCGCGTAATATTGTTTACTGTAGTGTGTGTTTTGTTTTATTCTGAAATGCAATTAGTTAGTGACGACAGATGGATTTTAGAAAATAGCAAAATTATGTTGAAAAATTTACATTTCACTCAAAACTACTATTTTTCTGAAAAACTTTGGGTTCCAAGCTTCAGAATGAGGGGTCATTTATTAAAATTCGTTCAGCCGTTTTCCCGTAATTTCCATTACCAGTTCAAATTATATATATATATATATATATATATATATATATATGTTGGACAAGTCCGCGGTTAAAGTAATCTGGTTTCCTTGTGACTTTTTTTTTTCAACTAATTGCGGACACTTGTCTTGCACCATTCATCCAAGCGTCTTAATCTAGTGCACAGTCTACTATATACAGTCGCGAAGCTTGAGGTGATTTTTTGCAAATCTCGTGATAAAGCGCTCCAAGCGGTTAGCAACTAGAAACAATAGACTGTCCACGGTCGACTTTGGACTGTGTCGTATTTCCATCGAGTGCTAGCTCGTTTCGTATTTCACATTGATGCTTGTGAAATGTTCGTTATTGGTTGTAATGAAAATGTTAATGGCTAAAATACAATAATTGGAATAATAATATTTTACTAGAGACGTAGAAAAATTAAGTTTGTTTTAACGAAATTTATAGATCACGTTTTATTTTCAATTCTGGTGGGATTGTTATTGCTTAGGCCTACTTTTTTTTTTCAAAGGATATATTCTTAATTATAGCTGTTAATTTTGTTGTTATTTTTATTTGTTACTTTACTAGAGACGTAGAAAAAGTCTGTTACAATAAAATTTATTGATCACGTTTTATTTCCAATTCTGGTGTGATTATTATTGCTTAACCTCATCCCATTTTGTTAACTACGTAAGCCTACACTACAAGTACCGGTACATGTAAGTTACTCCATTAATTCATATTTCCATTATTATTGTTGTAAAGGGAAATGCAAATTAATATTTATTGGTTTCATAGTTAATTATCGCTATAATCTTGAATAAGTGAAGCGATTATAGTAAATTTCAGTTAGTTTTGCACAAAAAAAATAATATTAACCTATTTCTTGCAGGTATCTTCGAGTTTATGGTGGAATTTAATATACTTCATTAAAATAATAAATTAGCTTTATGCATTTAATATTTCAATAATGGAAGGAAGGTGTTAATTTTTCCGAAAGAACACAACGAAAGTGTAACATATTTTGTCGTCTACTAGGAGAGAGATCTGCGATGATGAGGCGATAGTAGCGATCCTAGTGGTGGGCAACTACCCATGTTTGCATTTTTAGTACATATTGAGCTTCGCGACTGTATATAGTAGACTGTGATCTAGTGGATGACGCTCCGAAGCATTTATCAGTCTGAGTCCTAAGAGTATAGTATACTGTATCATACTTCATACATGATTGTGATATAAGATGTATGTGCAGAGACACGAAGTATAGTATAATATACCTGCATTTGTGCCCCAACTGTAACCTGCAGAATTTTTTCAGCATTTTTCCTCATGTCAACGTAGAATTATATTGAACTTCAAAAATAAAACAAAAAATGTCTCAGGATTCAGAAGGGTAGGACCTTATCTAGCTCCTTCAGCCGTCATAAAGGCGTTGCACTTGGTGCACCACAGAAGTCGACCTACATAACACTGCATAGTGATAATGGAGTAATGATAAAATGTCGGGAGAACGGGAAAACCCCAAGAAAACCTACCAGCAAACACAGTTTCTGTCCACTATAAATTCCAGTTGGAACCAGCGAGATTCGAACTCGATTTATTAGCGTGAAAATTCGACGCTCTTGCCGTTAGGCTGACTGTGCAACTTCTCCTGTGACATCCTAGCAATAATTCTTCATCATTATCATTAATTACTACTGTAATGTAGATTCACCGCCTGTGGTGCACTCTGGATAGTATCTGATGAACTAAGTGGTCTACGTTTCTCGGCACTAGCGACATCTATAAGCCACGCTCGTAGAGTCGGGGAGAATAACGGAAAGTTACATAAAACATAATTAAACAGAAATATGTAGCTTGTGTTACACGGAAATTATTTCTCAACACAAGGAGCAAGTAGTCTCTTGTATAGGCCAGGGATATTAAAAGGTAAAGGTGATAGTGCATCTCCTTGTTTTAGCCCGCAGTGAATTGGAAAAGCATCAGGCAGAATTTGGCCTATACGAACTCTGCTGTAAGTACAGGGACATCATTTTATTTTTACTTCAATTTTTATTGTAGGCCTACCTGAGTTTTTGAATGTACTTCACTCCCACCCCTTCTACTAATGAAGTTCAACCGTCCTTCACACAGAACCAAGGCCGCATATACTGTCATAGTAAACAGTACGTTCCAAAAATATGTTCGCGTTTTCCAGTGACGAAAGAGCTTTCAATATTGCATCATTTTCCATTTGCCTACGTCGCATCCCGGTTTCCCCCACGTGCTTCTATTCGCCTCTCTGTAAATGCTAGTGGCTGGGCTGTCTTAGCTCTTTTCTGAGAACATTAATTTCTGTTAGGAATTGGACGTCTACATAATATTATACGCATACAATTGTTTAAAATAACTTAAATAAAAGGGCCTCGTTAAGTAATTAACTGCCACTTGATTTCCTCCCTTTCTACGACGCTGCGACGTAACCACTTGGACGGACAGTAGATAGAATGTCTGAGTAATTTTATCTTTTCGGATCGGGCAGAAGTGAAGATTGAATTTACAGTACGTAAGGTTCTCTTTTGTAGAGTAGGTGCAGAATTATTTCAACGTGAGTTACTGACATGGAATTGGAATTACGTACAATAGTCTATAATGCGATAATGCACATCAGAACTGAAGCCTGTATCGAAATGAGCAGCCACCATTTTCAAAAATTTGTTTAAATATCCATATTATGATTATTTTTCAATTTAACTTCATTCTCTATAGTGTACACTAATTGCTGTAGACAGTATAATATGCATTGCATAATGAATACGTCCGCATGGACATCTCAGTTCGTGAGTAAAAACACTCATTGTTAATACTGTACTGTATTTTGATTAAACAAAAACATAATGAAAATCATCAAACTCAAAATCGCGATATTTCCTAGTTTACGTAAATGGATGAACTACTTTTCTTCCCTCCTATACCTAGTAAAGCGATTTGTTGGTATTTTACGCCAGTATCATCGAATTCCAGTCGTGGAAGAGGGTAGCAAACGGTGTTTCCGGTTCTCAATTGTTGATCCAAAGGTATAGCCAGGTTAAAATATTAGAAATGTTAGTAAAAATAAAATGATGTCCTTGTATCACTGAATCATTTTTATGAAGAAAAGATGGATGGGTGGATGGAAGCTTTGATGATTAATAGAAACAATAAATGGATGGACAGTTGGAGAGATTAATGGAAGAAAAACGGACTGATGAATTGTTGGAAGCAATAATGGACGGATGGATGAAAGAAGCGATGGATTAGTGGAAATGTAGAAGCATGCATGAATGGAAAGAATAATGAATAGTATGTTTGATAGTAGTAAGGATTGAGAGATGGACGAATGGATAGATGGAATAAAGAATAGGTGAATGGGTGGATGGACAGTCTCATGTAGCGGCACTGCTTGGGGAAGGTGAGACGCCTCGTCCATGCAACAAGTGGTTCTGCTTACTGGGTCACGTCTTGGGAGTAGGCCGCCCGGCAGAACAGCTGTGACATGGAAGTATGCAGGCGGTTCATAGAGCATGCACTGCGAGCTGCAATTACGACGGTACCACTTACGATTGATTATAGGCCTACAGACGAAGAAACAGTGGAAGACGAAGAAACAGTGGAAGACGAAGACACGGATGAGGTGAAAAACAAAACAAAGAACGCTTAGTTTGAAGAATGGACCTAACAAACTAAAGACAGGGAGAAAAACGAAAAAGGAACCAAGAAACAGTGGAAAAGAGCAAGTTAACAACGACGAAAGAAATGGATATTAAAACGGCAATACATAGCTTCTCAGTAGGCCTATATGCTTGACGCGTCTTAATCTACTTTGTTGTTTGTTGTTGTTTAGTCAACTGTCCGAAGATAGATCTGAATCTCACAAGTGATATAACCAAAGCCACCGTTTTTGGCGAGTGAAATAAGGAATGGGAACGTTACGAGCGAGTATCTTATCCTTGCCGCAGTCCGTAAGAGAGAAAGCAGTCAACTGTGATTGGCAGATTGCTGAAGTGATTTGTGTCTAGGAGGTGGTAATGCTATCTATTTTTAATGAACTTTGTAACTTTCACTTAATTTATAGAAAAGCAAGTGTAAGAAAGTTTTTAACGCCGACTTCCTTTCAGTTCAACGATTGTTGCTGTTGCCCAAATATTAGGATTAAGGAAAAATTACAGATCTAGTCAATGACTACTATCCAAACTACGATTATAACGAAAGCCATCGTTTTTGGCGAGTGAAATAAGTAATGGGAACGTTAAGAGCGAGTATATTATCTTTGCCGCAGTCTGTAAGAGAGAAAGGTGACAACTGTGATTATCAGATTGCTGAAGTTACTTCTGTCTAGAAGGTGGTACAACTTTCAGCTGAAATGTTAACAGATGCCATTGACTGGGCACTGTACACAAGCAAGAAACGCAAAGTGCGAGTATGTTGCCTTTCCCGCAGTGTGTGGGTGATAAGACTAACGACTATGATTGGCAGATTGCTGACGTGACGTGTATTTTGGTGGTATCATTCTCAGCTGCACTGGGCTTGTACTGAAAGACACGCGCCGAAAACGCTGGCGCTGGCTGTACCAACAACGCACAATCCATGAGGTACTCATGAGATAATGGGGTAGGATGGCCAGTTCCTTTCCCCTTTATTAATAGCCAATAACTTGAATAATTTAACGTGAACTCAAATAAGCTGAAGTCCGTTTTTTGTGTCACAAACTACATTATCTATAATAAATTAGGGATCTTATTCTGTTCTAGGGCGTACTTTCATAAGCTTAGTTGTTAATAGACTATATTGACGTGACGTCATATTTGGCGCGTGGCACCGTACTATCAGGAAACACTTGCATCTTGTTTGCACTGTTTTGATTACTCAAAACCAGACTTCGAAGACTATCGAAAACGCATTCTAATGATAAAGATTGATGATGACCTTTCCTACAACTTAAATTATTTGTTAATTAATTAATTTCATTTATTTTTACTAGTAGCTGACTGCTAGAAGTAAGGCCATAAGGCCTTTTCTTCCACTCAACCAGTATAAAAATACATACATACTTACTTACAAATAACTTTTAAGATACCCGCAGGTTCATTGCCATTGCAGAGACAGACAAGCAGATTGTCAGATAGACAGTCAGACAGGAACACGTACTCAGGTACAAAAGAGGTAGAAAAATAGGAACAGAAATTGGGATACACGTAATTACAGACAGACAAGAAGATTGTCAGATAGTCAGAGAGGAGACAGGCACTCAAGTACAAAAGGTAGAAAAAGAGAGACAGAAATTGAGATACATGTAATCAGAGACAGACAAGCAGATTGTCAGATAGACAGTCAGACAGGGAGATAGATTCTCAGGTACAAAAGGTAGAAAAATAGAGTCAGAAATTGAGATACATGTTATCAGAGACAGATAAGAAGATTGTCAGATAGACAGACAGGGAGACAGATACTCAGGTACAAAAGGTAGAAAAATGGAGACAGAAATTGAGATACATGTAATCAGAGACAGACAAGCAGATTGTCAGATAGTCAGTTAGACAGGGAGACAGATAATCAGGTACAAAAGGTAGAAGAAGAGAGACAGAAATTGAGATACATGTAATCAGAGACAGACAAGCAGATTGTCAGATAAACAGTCAGACAGGGAGATAGATTCTCAGTTACAAAAGGTAGAAAACTAGAGACAGAAATTGAGATACATGTTATCAGAGACAGACAAGAAGACTGTCAGATAGACAGACAGGGAGAAAGATACTCAGGTACAAAAGGTAGAAAAATGGAGACAGAAATTGAGATACATATAATCAGAGACAGACAAGAAGATTGTCAGATAGACAGATACTCAGGTACAAAAGGTAAAAAAATGGAGACGGAAACTGAGATACATGTAATCAGAGACAGACAAGAAGACAGTCAGATAGACAGGGGGACAGGTACTCAGGTACAAAAGTTAGAAAAATAGACAGAAATTGAGATACATGTAATCAGAGACAGACAAGAAGATTGTCAGATAGACAGACAGGGAGACAGATACTCAGGTACAAAAGGTAGAAAAAAAATGGAGACAGAAATTGAGATACATGTAATCAGAGACAGACAAGAAGATAGTCAGATAGACAGGGGGACAGGTACTCAGGTATACTCAGGTACAAAAGTTAGAAAAATAGACAGAAATTGAGATAAATGTAATCAGATAGAGATAGACAGAGACGCATAGTAGTAGTAGGTTTATTTTGCCTGGCAGAGTTAAGGCCATGAGACCTTCTCTTCCACTCAACCAGGTTTCAATAATATACATGAGATACAAAATTTGATTACAAAACACAAAAGAAAATACCTTAGAAATTACATAAAATATAGTAGGAAATTACAATAGACAAGATCAGTTACATAATATAAAATTACAAATAGTCAAGATCAGTTACATAATATATAAAATAAAGTAGAAAATTACACATAATCAAAATCAGTTACATAACATAAGGGGAATACACACACACACACACACACACACACACACACACAATTTATAAGACCTAAAATGCTCGAGACAAATTGGACGATTAATTTACTTGAGATATATTATTCAGTTAATATACTAATTGGAGAATACATATGGGTGACAAGACATAAAATGTTGATTAGCAAAGTCCTACTAAATGGCATACAAACACAAATGATTAAGTAATATATGAAGATAATAAAAAAAGAGAAGAGAAAAAAAAAAAGAAGAAGAGAGAAGAGAAAAAAATAACTTGGTCATTTAAGACTATTTAGAAACTTCCGCAAGAGTCTAGTTCTGTTCATTAAAGACATTTCTAAGTAGAGTGTACTTAAAAGATTTTAGACTCCGACTGCTCCTGATTTCCTGTGACAAGGAATTCCAGGAACGGGCTGTGTCTATTGTGAAGGAAGCAGAGTAGAGAGATGTTTGATGGAATGGAATTGATAGAACATGGTTATGCTGTGAACGTGTATCACGGTTGTGGTGGGATGCTAAAAGTGTGAAGCGAGGAACTAGGTAAATAGGTGTGGAATTATTTAAAATCTGATACAGCAAACAGAGTGAATGGGATAGAGTCAGATGGAGACAGACAGATAAGGAGAAAATCAGATAGCGACAGATAGATTGACAAAGAATAACAGTAATACAGTCAAATAGGAAGACAGAGAAAGACACTCAGGTAGAAACAGATAGAAAGGGGCAGATAGGTAGAGACAGATAGAAAGTGAGAAAGAGGCAATGAGATGAACAGACAGACAGACAATATGCAGACAGATAGAAATAAGAAACTGTAAAAAAGGAAAATAATTAATCTTCTGAATTAGTTTCTTTAACTTCTGCCTGTGTTCATACAAGTAGACTAAGGATATGCGACACAGGAGTACCGTGTTTGTGTCTGGGCGGATGCAACAGCTGCGATTACGAGAGGTGGCTGTCGTGAACACAATCAATTGATGGGTGGGGCAGTCTGTCGCTCACACACCGCCCCTACAGAGTGTAATTGCTGCAGTGGCTCTCCATTAAGATACGTACCTACGTCTAAAACGGTCCCGCCGTGCTGCGACACATCAACTCCTATTATTAATAACAATGCAGCAAGTATCCCCTTCTAGTCCTGGCAGGAGCTACTCTGTGCAGTACATCGCAAACGTAATGAACTTATTTCTGATTGACCACATATTACTAAATGGTAAATTTTTACATTACATAGGCCTACAATGAGTAGACTGATGTCGTTTCTTTACATTTGCCTTTGTTGTAAGATTTTATTCAATTTTTTTTAGTTAGTGAATGAAATTTACTGGGCATTATTATTATTATTATTATTATTATTATTATTATTATTATTATTATTATTATTATTATTATTCTTGAAGCAAGTAGAGCGATCGGTTTGGAAGTAAATCCCGAAAAGACAAAGTATATGATTATGTCTCGTGACCAGAATATTGTACGAAATGGAAATATAAAAATTGGAGATTTATCCTTCGAAGAGGTGGAAAAATTCAAATATCTTGGAGCAACAGTAACAAATACAAATGCCACTCGGGAGGAAATTAAACGCAGAATAAATATGGGAAATGCGTGTTATTTATTATTCGGTTGAGAAGCTCTTATCATCCAGTCTGCTGTCCAAAAATCTGAAAGTTAGAATTTATAAAACAGTTATATTACCGGTTCTTCTGTATGGTTGTGAAACTTGGACTCTCACTCTGAGAGAGGAACATAGGTTCACGGTGTTTGAGAATAAGGTGCTTAGGAAAATATTTGGGGCTAAGCGGGATGAAGTTACAGGAGAATGGAGAAAGTTACACAACACAGAACTGCACGCATTGTATTCTTCACCTGACATAATTAGGAACATTAAATCCAGACGTTTGAGATGGGCAGGGCATGTAGCACGTATGGGCGAATCCAGAAATGCATATAGAGTGTTAGTTGGGAGACCGGAGGGAAAAAGACCTTTAGGGAGGCCGAGACGTAGATGGGAGGATAATATTAAAATGGATTTGAGGGAGGTGGGGTATGATGATAGAGACTGGATTAATCTTGCACAGGATAGGTACCGCTGGCGGGCTTATGTGAGGGCGGCAATGAACCTTCGGGTTCCTTAAAAGCCATTTGTAAGTAAGTATTATTATTATTATTATTATTTATTTATTTAATTGGGTTGTTTTACGACGCTGTATCAACATCTAGGTTATTTCGCGTCTGAATGATATAAAGGTGATAATGCCGGTGAAATGAGTCCGGGGTCCAGCACCGAAAGTTACCCAGCATTTACTCGGATTGGGTTGAGGGAAAACCCCGGAAAAAACCTCAACCAGGTAACTTGCCCCGACCGGGATTCGAACCCGGGCCACCGAAGTACCGAAGTACATATGATATTTTCATGCAGATATTCTGCGTCATCATACGATATAAGAGTAATGGAACGGTGAAAAATATGATATGATATGCGTAAATCACTTCGTGATTTAGACGGCGCTTATTCCGTCGGATCCCGGCCAACTAGTCACTCATAACGAGTGCACCTCAGCACATGTGTGGACTTCGGTCCTACGTTCATAGATATCTATGACGTAGTGCAGAGGGCGGCCACTAGAGGGAACCCAAGAGTTGGAGCTTAATCTGAGACGATTCTGTCCGACGCCGGGGTGGTATCAGATGTGGCTTAGTGGATAAAGCATCAGCACGTAGAGCTGAAAACCCGGGTTCAAATCCCGGCGCCGGAGAGAATTTTTCTCCGTTCCATTACTCTTACATCGAAAGATTCGAAAAGTTCAACATTTGTCAAGTCCTTACATCTAGCTTTCATTTAACATCACATTGTAAATCTGAGAGTTTAAATTGAAGATCTAACCGCATTATTCGTACATCTGCTGAAAAAGGATCGACGTACAGAGATGATGATGATGATGATGATGATGATGATGATGATGATGATGATGATGATGATGATAATAATAATAATAATAATAATAATAACACTTAGGCCTAATTAAGCTTTTAATGTTTCATGAGTAACATGTAGTATAATGCCGTTTTATGTTATACAACCGTTTTGCTCGTAATACTTGTGAACAAATCATACATTTAATATTCTCATCATATTGGCAGCAAAAAAATGCGTCCTCCCATCCTACTTGAAACTTTCGATTTTTGTAGAGGTACATGGTTTCGAGAGAGACATTGTGACGATACGCCACTCGCAGGTCAGAGACAAATACAAATGGAACGGAGTTTGACTCCAGTGAGTGAGAGAGTGGGGGTTGTGGGAGGTAGGAAGCAAGGGAAATGCACAGCTATCATTGCGAGCCACAATGTGCTCGTGAGTCGCATTTCCACCACGGCTGCACAATGGCTAGAATGAGTTCATGAAGTTTAGAGAGACAGGTACTCAGCACTAGTTAGTCGAAATAGAATTATCTTGCAACAAGACAATTCCAGATCCAATAAGCTTACTGCTCGAACAACCATGGAAAAATCCAGGAAATGAGAGAAATCGAACTGTTACAACACCCGGAATATAGTCCTGGTCTTTCGCCTTCAGGTTACCATCCGTTTCGATCCATGGCTCACTTCCTGCTTGGAAGAAATTTCCAAAAGATGGAAGTCGTTGAAGTGGGAATCTACGAATTGTTTGTATCAAAATCCAGAAACTGGCACCGCCGCTGGATAACGAACCTTGTTGAAAGACGGCTTAAGATCACAGACTATAATGATCTTTTTTTTTTAATATTAGAGAATTTTTTTGTCACAACACACTCCATCTAAAATTTTGCTCCAAAAGTGACATTACTTAAGAAATTATGAGACAGTAGACTATCAGCAAAGTTATCAACATTTGTCATTGCTATTGTCACATCATACGGTTCAATGCATCACTGAATCCTCCAGTGGGCGATTCTCGCTACAGCTAATGTGTTAAAACGTTATTTCCTTAAGATACTACATCGAGACAGAAGGTGGTATCAGTGTGAGGGCTGCATATAGCCTCAATACAGATTCCGATCTCAGAGCTACGATTACAACTCGATGCATGTTCGACAATACTTTTTTTTTCCTTTGAACCTTTATTTCAAATATTTTCGTTTCATTTACCTGAGAAAAAAAATTTTCCAATTACCTAAAATAACAACACTTTTAGTACTTGTCATTGTACATGAAAGTGAAAACAAAAGGTAAAAAATGCAAACAAAATGTGCGTTCTGGTATATACATGTGCGTGCACGTTAAAATAATAGACAGTTTCTATAATTCTTCTAAATTTCTGAGGTAAACATTGTGGGTTGTCTTTTCGGAGGTGTAGTTGCACCGCGCTTGCCATTATTATTATGTGACCCTGGGATCAAATATAGTAGAGGGCGGCGAATTTGGAGGCGATAAAATCATTAGCATGGTCGAATGAAGTAAGGTAAATATTGGGCTACCCGATCATCTGGTAGCACAGTTTGTTCAAAGTATCAGTTTTATAGATATCTTATTTATTTACCAGAGCTTCCTCAAATTAGAGGCTGCCATTAGACCATTAGACAAAGCATACAAAACAAAAAGGGACAAATATATGATGAAAGATAACAGAGTAAGAAAAATGACAAACAAACAAACAAACAAACAAACAAACAAACAAACAATGGCAGTTCACATAATATGAAAAGTTACAAACAAGTAAAGAAGCAATGAAAGCTAATAAGAAAAAGAAAAATGATAATGGTGCATCAGTTTTTTCAGCACACTGAATTAGAGACCATATTTTTATTTTATTTATTTCGGAATATGTATGATAAGACTTTCTTGTGTTAAATCCTAACGTACTTTGTGTACATGTTTCGACCTTTTATGGGTCATCCTCAGAACTGGTCATTATTGGTCTTGGCGCCTCTTGTTTTGTTTCCTGTGAGGGTGTGTTCGTATGGTGTAATGTAGAGTCAAAGAGGGTGTGTGTTCTGAAATTGAGTTGTGTGTTGAGAATTTTGTTGGGGTGTGTTTTCGTGTATTTATTTTATTTAACTAGCTACCTAGTGAGTACAAATTAAATTTATAAATCAAAAATGTTTCTAGCCACTACCGTAAGAGCCAGGCTCGTGTACGGTGTGGTCTTAGTCAATAATATAACATAAAATTTACAAGGATAGTTTACTAAATACAGTAAGTAACTTAATTCAAACCAATAAATACAACACAAGAGCAAGAATAAAGAAGAAAGAGAAAAAGAAAGAAAAATAAACATTTAATATAAATTGACAATCCGACAGAAGCCAGTGATATTCAATAAAAACATGAATATAGTCGACAATATAGGTGGTTCCGTAAAAGTTTCACTGACTCTCTAATTATGAGGAGGGCCAGTTCATTTAGAAAAGATTTGTACAGTCCTAGGGTCTTACAGAATTGAGAAGAGAAGGTGCTCCAAACATCAATCCCGTGACACTGATATGGTGAAGTTGGTATTTATCTTTATAATACGGGATGGTTGGAATGTAGATTGCTGTTTCTCCTCGTGTACGTCTTCAGGCTGTCCTTTATATGTTTCAAACCTGATGAGCCAATTATATTTCTCATACAAGAAGAATAGGTCCTAAAGCGAAAGTATTGAAAGCCAAATGTCAGGTAATTCCATGTCGAAGTCTAAGACATCTCGCCAAATACTATCTCGCTATCACCAATTCCACCAAAGTTAAGGAATCGTGTAGTTGATACAGCGTCGATAAGTAACCAATTTAAGAGTTCACTATTATGCGTGTACCCATATTCACTTCCCCTTCGATGCCCCGATAAGCTAGTGGTAGTTCAGTATTGGAGATCAGCTATTGGTAGTTCAGTATTGGAGATCAGCTATTGGTAGTTCAGTACTGGAGATCAGCTATTGGTAGTTCAGTACTGGAGATCAGCTATTGGTAGTTCAGTACTGGAGATCAGCTATTGGTAGTTCAGTACTGGAGATAAGCTATTGGTAGTTCAGTACTGGAGATAAGCTATTGGTAGTTCAGTACTGGAGATAAGCTATTGGTAGTTCAGTACTGGAGATCAGCTATTGGTAGTTCAGTACTGGAGATCAGCTATTGGTAGTTCAGTACTGGAGATCAGCTATTGGTAGTTCAGTACTGGAGATCAGCTATTGGTAGTTCAGTACTGGAGATCAGCTATTGGTAGTTCAGTACTGGAGATCAGCTATTGGTAGTTCAGTACTGGAGATCAGCTATTGGTAGTTCAGTACTGGAGATCAGCTATTGGTAGTTCAGTACTGGAGATAAGCTATTGGTAGTTCAGTGCTGGAAATTAGCTAGTGGTAGTTCAGTACTAGAGATCAGCTATTGGTAGTTCAGAACTGGAGATCAGCTATTGGTAGTTCGGTACTGGAGATCAGCTATTGGTAGTTCAGTACTGGAGATCAGCTACTGGTAGTTCAGTCTTGAAATCACCACTTGTTAGTTCAGTCCTGAGATCGAAATTTTAAGGTCATTAAGCCCACAATGAAGCTGTTTTCAGTGGTCATCCAAACATCACAGAATGGTTTGCGTGATTAAGTCTTTGCACATATGTAGAGACGTTCTGAATGGTTTCGTCCTACTTCTTTCACAGTGTTGTGCCCAAAGGCAGGTCTTTCACTGCAAACCCAGCATTCTCCAGTCTTTCCTATTTTCTGCCTTCCTCTTTGTCTCCGTATTATATGATCCATATAATATCTTAATGTCATTATCATGTAATATCTTCTTCTGCCCCGAACTCTTCTCCCGTTCACCATTCCTTCCATTGCACCCTTCAGTAGGCAGTTTTTTCTCAGCCAGTGACCCAACCAATTTCTTTTTCTCTTCCTGATCAGTTTCAGCATCATTATTTCTTCATTCATTCTTTCCAACACAACTTCATTTCTTGTTCTGTCCATTTCACACGCTCCATTCTTCTCCATATCCTCATTTCATCATCATCATCATCATCATCATCATCACTCCAAGGATTAGGCAATTGCCGCTCCGACTTCATAATTCATCAGCCCAAAGTTTTCTAGGTCTCCCGACGTTACGTCTTCCTCTTGCTTGATAATTTCTTGCTAACAATGGATATCTCTCCTTACTCATTCTATTCATGTGTTCAATCCACTTTTGTCTATAATTCGTGACTTTATCCAATAAAGGCTGTACTTTTAATTCTTCTCTTATATCCTCATTTCTAATTCTATCAAGTTTTGTACACCCTTTAACTTGTCTGAGGAACCTCATCTCCGCCGTTTGTATTCTATCTTTCTGTTTTTTCGTTGGAGCCCAAGTTTCACATCCATACAATATTGTGGGAACTGCCATAACTTTATACATTTTTACTTTAGTTTCTTTTCTAACTTTATTTTTGAACGTTCTCTGTATTGTTCCACATACCGTCTGAAATTTATTTATTTTAGAATCAATATCTCTTTCCATATTGTAACTAATATCACAGCCCAAATATTTGAAACTAGACACCTATCCTCATTTCAAATGCTTCTATTCGCTTCTCTTCACTTCGTCGTAATGTCCATGTTTCTGCCCATACAATGCCACACTCCAACAAAGCACTTCACTAGTATCTTTCTTAGTTCTTTCTCCAGAGGTCCGCAGAAGATACTGTACTCCTTTTTCTACTAAAAGCTTCCTTTGCCATTGCTATTCTCCTTTTGACTTCCTGGCAGCAGCTCATGTTACTGCTTATAGTACATCCCAAAGTATTTGAAGCTGTTCACTTGCTCTACTGCCTCATTTAGAATTCTTTACTTTTCTTCCTATGACTATGATCTTCGTCTTGTTGGCATTTATCTTCATTCCATACTGCTCACAGCTGTCATTTAGCTCCAGTAGCATATCCCTTAGTACCATCAGCTAATATCGTCATATCATCAGCAAATCTTACACAATTTATTATTCTTCCTCCTACTATCACTCCTCCTATGTTCTGAAAACAGTTCTTCACTAAATCCTCCAAGCTGATGTTGAACAGGATATGTGCTAAAGGGCATCCTACTATGGACAGTTAATATTATTAATGTTTTCAAATTGTATGCGTGAACTGTCAGGTTGTTATTTGTAGGTCGGGTTAAAAATATTCAATATTATAAAACTGCACGATGTAAATATTGGACAATAAAATATGAAGAGCAGTCCTCTAACCAATATGTGTAATGTACTTTAATAAATGAACTAGGAGCTTTTAGAACTTTGTATGTAGTCATAGCCTGGAGGAGATTGCCTGGGTTGTAATATCATGATGCAATACCAGAATGTGGAATTGAAATTTAATGTAATAAGGCAAATATTTGCAAACCCTTGGGATGCGCGGCCCTGAAGAGCCATGATATTTGTGTTTCATATAATGAAAACGCAATTGCAATGCTGCACTCTTGTTACAGTGACTAATAAATAAAATTAAAGATATATAACACAAATTTCCACAAGGAAATACCTTCGTCATTTAAATGTTACTATAACGAATGATAGCTATACGAAAGTGAATAATACAAAAAAAAAAAAACCTTGTTTAGTAATTATACATAATTAGACTGTGGGTGCAGGATGACTTATCGTTGAATGTAGGTGCACATTTACTATATGTTACATTTTTTTCATTCAGACCATTCGCTCAACAGGTTTTAAATGTAAACAGACGGCGTCAACATGATACTGTATCTCCGTACAGTCAGAAGGAAAAGAAAAATAACGTACTGTAGTACATACCTTGCAAGGTTTAGTCCTCGTCATCATTGACGCAATTACCAGCGTTGCAGTAAACGACGATATATTCTCTTAAGCTGTCTAAGCTGAATCGTCTTCGCCTATCGCTTAAACAGTTTTTGTATCGAGAGAATTTCTGAAGAAACCCTCTAAAATGAGGATCACTCAATTTCTTTAGAGGAATATTTGTACTGAGCATCATGTTGCACTTGTCGTTAGACCCGCACAACTAAATGATGATGATGATGATGATGATGTAGATGGTTCCTCAGATTTCATTTCAACGCATTTCCTGTGCGATGTACTGTTGCAATGTTTCTCTATAGCCTGAGTTGTTCTGGTTTTTATTTCAATTTTACATACATTACACACGATATTGTCTTCGTTAATACATAAAATGTCACTCTCACACTTCTTAATTGCATTTCTTATCTCTGAGCGAATTTAATGTTTTGTCATTATGAATGGATCAGCACAACACTATTCAACGCGTACTAAATACTTGAGCAGGATAACACAACTGTACACATTGCGTTGCAATGTTATTATGAACGGACCGGGGTTCCTTCGTTTTGTACGCTGCTGTACTCGCCAGGTACACAAAAGACGGACGGTGCGGCACGTGCCATATACTCTGATACGAAACAACTTCACTTTTCCTTAAGTCATCCCGCATCCACTGTCTATACATAATATACTGATAGATGTAAGCGGCTGAGAAGATCAATTAATAGAGAAAGTGGATACAGTTGGAAAGTCCAGGATTCAATCCCAGATAGAATTCTTTTCGTTGAAAATACTTAGAGATTGACTCTGGGGCCCATACAGCATGATGCCAATTCAGTACCTGATCTTTCCCGGGGGTAAAAACGGCAGAAGCTTGGTGCCGACCACACCATCTCACTCTGGTGCTGATGTAATGAATGTATAGAGCTGTACCTCATTTGTAGAGCCCGTATGTTTGGCAAAATGCCTTTTTTTTTTACTGGGTGTAAGTAAATCATTATTTGCATAGATATAAATGTGATTTTGGGTAAATGAAAGTGATAGGGCCAATTTTTATTTTGCCTATGTTACCTTTTTAAGGTGTTTCTTAATAATAAATGCCTTTTTTGTTCATTTTAAAGCAATATTTCTTGTTTATTTGTAATATTCTAGTTAACTGTAATGCAATGCGTATAAAATTTAAATATTTGAAACAATGACTAACTTTACTGAGAGTAGTAAATAAAAGTAATTTATTTCGGTGCTTAATCTGCTAATAGTCGTGCTTTAATACGATTGGTGTATTACTTACTTACTGGCTTTTAAGGAACCCGGAGGTTCATTGCCGCCCTCACATAAGCCCGCCATTGGTCCCTATCATGAGCAAGATTAATCCATTCTCTATCATCATATCCCACCTCCCTCAAATCCATTCTAATATTATCTTCCCATCTACGTCTCGGCCTCCCTAAAGGCCTCCCAACTAACACTCTATATGCATTTCTGGATTCGCCCATACGTGCTACATGCCCTGCCCATCTCAAACGTCTGGATTTAATGTTCCTAATTATGTCAGGTGAAGAATACACGATTGGTGTAATATGAATAATAATCGTAAATTCACCGTTACAAATGTAATAATGTCATGTCTTCACGGTACCAACAATCAGCTTCATAATTTTAAATATTAAGCTCGTTCTCATAGAAGTTCAGGATAACAGTGAGGGTCTGGAATTGAACGGGTTACATCAGCTTCTTGTCTATGCGGATGACGTGAATATGGTAAGAGAAAGTCCATGAACGATTAAGGAAAACACGGAAATTTTACTTGAAGCGAGTAAAACGATAGGTTTGGAAGTAAATCCCGAAAAGTCAAAGTATATGATTATGTTTCGTGGCCAGAATATTGTACGAAATGGAACTATAAAAATTCGATATTTATCCTTCGAAGAGGTGGAAAAATTCAAATATCTTGGAACAACAGTAACAAATAGAAATGATACTCGGGAGGAAATTAAACGCAGAATAAATATGGGAAATGCCTCTTATTATTCGGTTGAGAAGCTTTTGTCATCTAGTCTGCTGTCAAAAAATCTGAAAGTTAGAATTTATAGAACAGTTACATTACCGGTTGTTCTGTATGGTTGTGAAACTTGGACTCTCACTTTGAGAGAGGTACAGAGATTAAGGGTGTTTGAGAATAACGTTCTTAGGAAAATATTTGGGGCTAAGAGGGATGAAGTTACAGGAGAATGGAGAAAGTTACACAACGCCGAACTGCACGCATTGTATTCTTCACCTGACATAATTAGGAGCATTAAATCCAGACGTTTGAGATGGGCAGGGCATGTAACACGTATGGGCGAATCCAGAAATGCATGTAGAGTGTTACTTGGGAGGCCAGAGGGAAAAAGACCTTTGGGGAGGCCGAGACGTAGATGGGAAGATAATATTAAATGGATTTGAGGGCGGTGGGATATGATGATAGAGATTGGATTAATCTTACACAGGTTAGGGATCGATGGCGGGCTTATGTGAGGGTGGTAATGATCCTGCGGGTTCCTTAAAAGCCATTTGTAAGTAAGTAAGGTTCGTGAAAAGACAGTTAATCATGAAAAAAAAATATATATAAGTCAACATGCGTCTCTTACGAAGTAAATATGTGAGTTATGTTGATATAACTTAATTTAAATTTATTGCTAAAATATATTATGTCTTTTTAAAATTTATAATGCCTTTTTCAAATATTATTGTGTGTTTTTACGTTTTTATTGCCTTTTTTTGCCTGCCTATTTTAACTGTTATAAATGCCTAAACAACCGGACTCTTCTCATATGTCTTTACGGCTTGTAAAGGGGGATACTCATTGATTTCTATGGAATAGTCGAAGGACAGATTTGACGATGAAGATCCTGGGATCGATTCGCATCTGTGGCCACGGTGCTAGTACGCTTGCCATCCATCCAGACGGTCCGGGTTCAATCCCGAGTCAGATCTGAGTGGAATTTGTGGTGGACAAAACTGATGTTGCAGAGGGGTTTTCTTGGGGTACTCCTGTTCCCTCTTCCATTCCACCAATCCTCTCCACTTTCTCCCATTTTATCCACCATCTATTACACGAAAGTTAAAATTGTATGGTGTCAAGAATCATACATTATAGCCTATAGGCCCCTAAAGATTTGCGATAGAAATGCCAAAACTGGTTTTTGCATGGATTAGGTTAGGAGTGTGGAAACTGAAAGGTTTTAGGAGTAATATAGAAAATGACAGATACTTGTTATGTGGCGTAATATACACCGAATTTTGACAAAAATGTAATTTTGGTTTTTATCGTTTTTCGATAGTTTAATATATGTAAAATAATAATAATATGATTTTATTTATTCTAACTGTCAGCTTTTAGCCCTACCTGCAGCAAAAATGTTGTAGTAATTCTAAATGCAAAAAACGTTATGAATGAAAACTTTTTTCTTGCTAATCGGTCAGTGGAATTTTAAATTTATTTGGCCGGTTCTATACATAAAAGTAATGTTACATATGCCCTGTTTTTTCTACATTTGTATCTTTTATCACTTGAGAAAAAAATGCACCCAAAATTGAGAAATTTAACATTGCAAGATATGGAAACTTTGACACCATTTTCTGCACTTTCGTATTTTTTTTGACATTGGTGCACTTGTCTCAAAAAGTACTGTACCGGTACCCGAAAGACTGAAATTAATACACAATATCAATGTGACGGCATTTTACACAGTAGGTTAAAAAATTAAGTTTATTTCTATCTTCAGCAAAAATAAAAAATAATTTGCAGTAATTCTTAATGCAAAAAAAAAATGTTATCAATTTTTTTTTGCCAACTGCTCACTGGAATTTTAAATTTATTTAACCGGTTGTATAAATAAATGTATGTTACATATGCCTTATTTTTTTTCTACATTTCTGTATTTTATAACTTCTGTGAAAAGCGTACGCAAAATTGAGGAATTTAACATTGTAAGATATGGAAGTACAGACTCCCATTAATACAGATTGGATTGAAAGCTGTTTTGTAATGAAATTATATTAGCCAGAATATTAAGAATTACAAATTAACATAATAAAATTCTTAAGAACATAATTGGAAAGTACGAGAGAAACGACTGAGGGAAATGAACAAGTTAAAAAAAAAAGTAAAATAAATTTTAAAATGTATGTATATATGAGGGGTTTAACACAACAGTGGACCAAGTCCATCTGGAATAGTTCTGAGATATTGAGTCTTAAAGTTCCTGGCTAACGCTTAGCAACCTTCACCTTCCATAGGAAATGTTGCCCTCAGTGGAGTAACAAATGAGTTATGGGCTTTGTTTGTTATGGCAATGAATAGAGCTAAGTTTTCTTCATCCGAGATTGTATTAATCCACAAATTGACCACTAGTGGATTTGGTCCACTCTGGTTGTGAGCCCCTCAAATGCATATAATGTAAGTAGACTTATCTATGTACCGATGATATTTTTAGTGGTTTATTTTACGACACTTTATCAAGATCTATGATTATCTAGCGTCTGAATGATATGAAGGTGATAAAGCCAGCGAAATGAGTCCAGGGTCCAGCGCCGAAAGTTACCCAGCATTTGCTCTTAATGGGTTGAGGGAAAACCCCGGGAAAAATCTCAACCAGGTAATTTGTCCCAACCAAAATTTAAACCCGGGCCCTCTCGTTTCACTGTCAGATATGCTAACCGTTATTCCACAGTGGTGGACGGAAAAGTGATATCGGGACGGTATTTTAGCGATATGAGTCCCAGAATTCCTTATGAAATCAACTTACATTTTGCTTATAATTTGTAAACTAGTAGTCAATCAGTAGGATTCGAACCAATGCCACAGTACAGCCTCGAAGTATGAGTGCCATTTTCTGTATCTAGACCATATTAGTGATTAATTAGACCTCGGATTTTTAGGCTCATTTAACGTAGCCTGGAACATATGTTCTTTAATACACCTAGTTTTAGGCAATATCATCGCTCGAGAGTTTCTCGTGTTGCATGCATTTAGGGAATTTTACATACAATTGTTGCAACCTATCCTATTCGAGCCTAAAAATCCGAGGTCTAGTGATTATACAAAATCAGGATTGAGGCCAGAGTACAGGATAGGTACAGTATGTCCTCAGTGTCAACGAACGACTACGTAGGCCCAGATGCTATTGACTTTTCAACAAAACTTTTGTCAATGAAACATTCATATCTTCATTGATTGCACTCTCGGAACACGATTAATTCCGGACATTTGAATCTTGATAGACTCTAAACATTTTGTACTCTTGTAGTGCATAACAAGTTGTGAAGTATATAGCCTACTTATTAGAAAAAGATCATGGACGTTCAAAAACTATACGTAAACTACTGAAGATCAGTATTCTATACAATCGAAATGTATTTAACTAGTGTATTTTTATGAAGCTGATGTTGAGATCTCTCTTCAAATTGCGCAACGTGATACACCGACACGTAGAATACGTCACTCAATTTCGGAAATGAAACTACAGAAATCAAACAAGTAAACAAATCAAGATATTTAGGAACAAAAAATAACACAGAAGGTATTGAAGAGGAAATTAAAACCCGAAGACACAAAGTATAATTGAGGGGTTTGCGGGAAGAAAGGCAGATAGACCTCTACGCCCTTCTTCGGGAAAACGGTTTAAAATGTAGTGAACAATTCGCTAATTATAGTAGCGAAATTATTGTACTGTACATACCTGCAGGACAGGGGTGCGTGCGTGCGCTATTTAGTCAGTCAGTCTACAAGTAGAGTTAGTGCTGAACTTTACCGCATATTGTACCGTGTGTGTTTTCTCTTGGTAGAGACTAAGCAAATATATATTATTTCAATTTCAATTTATTTATTTCAAATATACAGAATAAAGAAATATAATTACAAAACAAACAAAGAGAAATACAAATAAAATAATACAAGCAATATAAAAAGAAGATACAGTAGAACTAACAAAATTTGAGACGGAATGAGCAGCGCTCGTGCTCGGTCGCAGTTCAGATATAATATTAAAATAAAAAATAATAATAATAATATAAATAAATAAGTAAAATAAAATAGGAACTAAAATATAATTACAGCGGCAATGGAATTATATAATATAATATTAACACTATAGAAGAATAATATCGCACGTGAAAAGTAGGACTAATACATATTTCAAAATTATAGAATACAAATATAATATAGGTTGATTAATTCATACACATAGGCTATAAATTTATTTAATCAAATTGAAGATATTGACACGTTTCTAATTTTCTTGTTATATGTTAGTGGGTTACATGTTAGAAGTTCTGGGTGTAATTTAGTTATATATATAGTTCAATTTAGTCAGTCCAGTTGTTTCCTTTGACTACTTTTTACGTTCATTATTGTCCTTGCTTTAAGAGTAAACAAACTTATGAAACTCATAGATTCAGACGGAAATATTTTATGTTCTATAAAGAGATTTGTTACAATATTCAGATTTTTGGGCTTATTGTTATCAGGATTATACAAAGAATAAATTTTATTTATTTAGGTTCACACAAAATGGAGATTTTCTTTTTCTGTTATATTCAGAGCTTTTGCTTTGCGTACTTAATGTATACTCAGTATATCTGAAATAATGTAAATTATTTTAGAAGTAGATAATAAATGTCATAAAATGTATCTTTGTTTCAATTCCGTGTGAAATTTAAATCTGAAATCTACATTAAATCCCCTAAGCAAAAAAAAATATATGGATAAATGGCGTATAGACCGAAGTTTTATATGGTACAAATATAAGGAAATTTAATAATATAAATTGCCTAAATGCTACAAAACATTTATACTCGCTAAGATTTTTAATTGTATGTACAATTTTGTTCATTATCTGTATAACATTTTATTCACGTGCGTTTTAAAATCTTAGATTGCCTGCATCTCAATTGAGGACATCACCCGAATAAGGGCGTATACAGCAAAATGTAGTTCTGATATAAACTGTTTTCAGTGTTTGTAAGCTGTCAGGTTCATCATAGTTGCGTCGAAAAAGTTTTTCATTACTGTTAAATACTTTCGAGGATATTTAAAACAAAATTATTGAAACGTAACAGCAAAAGTATGTTCTGCTATTAGTAAATAAATATAATATGGAACTCTGTATACGCCCTTTTTCCGGCGACAATATGTTTCAGCACTGTTTTTAATTATTCTGATGTTCTAGGTGTCTAACTTTGCATGAAAATTAATTATATATGGGAATATCTCGTACTTTATTAATAATTTTGTCTCAAAAGAGTAAAATAAAATAAATTCAACAAGTTAAATATACATTTACCATAACATGTTAAATAAAATGATTTATTAATTACACAAGTAGGCATCGCCCGATCGGGAAAAGGGATCTGGGTAGACCTCGCAAGAGGTGGCTGGACGATAGAGACCGGAACAGGTGATATCACCTAAACCTTGAAGGGAGAAGAAGAAGAAGAAGAAGAAGAAGAAGAAGAAGAAGAAGAAGAAGAAGAAGGCCTACAAAATAACATTACATTTTCAGTTTATGGTTTTCTTGTTCTTATGTCTTTTTCTTCTTTATGCATCATCACTATTGTTGCTAGAGTCATCTTCGCCATTGTGTGATGATGTCCCGGCTTTATTCAGCATTGAGTTCAGTCAGCTTTGGCCATCTTCATCTAAAAACTGTAACAGTTCTCTTTTCGCCTTGGAGGGTTCCAAAGGCACTGGGTTCATTTGTGTTGGCGTCAAAAGTTTCAGCTGTGACACTTCCGTTTCCGTCTTCAAAATGTTGAAGGAAACAAATGATGTAGATTATGAGGTTCAAGCTGAAAATACCCCTGATGTACTATATTGCACTTGTTTATACTTTTGCATCATGATTGTATGAGGACGATTTAAGTGTGTACCCCTTTTATCACTGAGTATGTCAACTGAAACCAGTTTATTCTGAACTGTTGTTAATCGTTTCTCTGAAATTTGCAATAGACTCGATAGAAAATTTCGACACACATCAATTTTTTTTACCCCCCATTACAGAAAACACTATATTTACACACATTATCCCTTTCCTTGAATGACTGAAGTTTCTTAGCTTTTAGATTCACTCTTTCAAGGCAAGAAGTAATGAAATGATATTATTCTAATTTCGAACCCATGTACCAAAAGTATTTAAAAATAGAGAGTTGATCGTCCTTTGAAATTTCATGTGTACACATCTTCATACATCATCTTCTGACCGGTGTAAATGACTTCTTTTCCATTTCCTTGCCTGTACAGGTTGTGTATGACTTACCACTGTTTCTGTTCATTTTCCTTTCTTCGGCTTTTCATTTAGTTTTGTTCACAAGCTTCTTTTTTCCCCATAACTGACAACCTGAAGTAGGCCTAAACATCGAATATTAGCCTACTACAGTACGGCTTGCAACAGCATGTGAGTGTGACTGCTGTAGTAGGCGCGTTCACTCGTTCAACGTAAACACGTAACATTGTGTCCTGTGTTACGTATTGAAGATAGACTTACGAAAATTTACTACAGTGTACTATACGCATTCAGCTATCTAATCCCTTGATCGTCGGAAAATGGGCGTATAAGCGTATACGCCGTTATTCGGGTGAAGTCCTCAATTCACCATATTGACGTATACGCCCTTTTTTCGGCAAACCCCTCAATTATTAATGGCATTGGCATTTAGCTGTGGCTCATAGTGTTTTTACAGTAAGTATTTGAAACATTGTTACATTGTCTTGTGCTGAACTGTAATTGACCCTCGGCTATTGTACAGCACATTAAATATTAGTAAATAAATGAATAAATTATTATTATTATTATTATTATTATTATTTTAAGTTATAAGATCATTTCTAATTTCTAGGTGTCAAACAAGAGGACATGTGTATCTCTTGCTATTGTTTTCCTTTCCGATTACAAAGGAATGTAGCCTACGTTGCAAATTAATTACCGTAATCTTTTCTGTTGCTATAGTTACCTTTCTCGTGTTGATTCTGGGAAGCACATCCTTCCAAATTTAGCTTATAAATAAGTTGGGTAAAATGCAATTTCATTCGACACATGCTAAACACCATTAATGTTTAAGGAAGAGAGAAACTCATTCCCATGCAAAAATATATAATACAACAAGTAGCGAGACGAAAAATTAATAATATATATAGTAACATTTGTTGTGTCTGCTAACTCAGGTCGAGGGGTGGTGGTGATGGCGTAGATAGTGGGGGAAGGAGAGTTTTGAGGGGTGGGTGTGTTTCATAACGCCAGACAGATCAGGGACGGTGAGGGGAAAGGTGGCGCACAGGGTAGGTATGGGAGGGATGGGTCGATATTGTACGACCTCCTGCAGCCCTCACAAATAGGTAGACAGACATGGTTTGTCTACGGGCGGGACAGAGCCACGGAAACAGGTACACGTAGGTGGCAGACGTATCGATCTGACCCCAACATCTTGTACACCACTTCAACCCCCATCAATAATACAGTCCTAAGGCCTTACCACCTTGTCTCGTATTTTAACCCCTTCCCATGTGAGGTGTCGTAGGAATGAGCGCGGTAAAAATTGCGTTCCTGGGTACGAACCTAGGGAACCAAAGTTTAATTCCCGGCAGGGACGTGAAAATATTTGAGAAAGCCGCTCGACTATACAGGGTGATCCAAGAAATATCGCACATTTAAGATATGATTTCAGGAACCTTTCACAGTCTCTGCAGCTCATCTCTGGAACTCTCTACCACAACATGTCAGAGACTGTCGGACATTGTCTAGTTTCAAAAGTAAATTAAAATTGCACTTTTTGAATTAGATTCCTTTCAGTTATAAGCCCTTTTCTCTGCCATAGTTCTGTAAAAAATATAGGCTATATATTTCTTTTTCCTTCCTTTCCCCTTTTTGTTCTCTCTATCAGCCGATGAATTTATTATCATAGCCTTTTCATCGTGAATTTTATTTAATTTTCGTATTTCTTTTCTTTTTTATTATTATTTTATTACATTCCGGCTGATTCCTTAGAGACGGAATGTAATAAAATAATAATAATAAAAAAAGAATAGAAATACGAAAATTAAATAAAATTCACGATGAAAAGGCTATGATAATAAATTCATCGGCTGATAGAGAGAACAAAAAGGGGAAAGGAAGGAAAAAGAAATATATAGCCTAAGAAGATGCACTAAAGCCGATAAAATAAAAAATGAAACAATAAGATCAGATCTCAATATTTTCTCAGTACACGACATGGTAGAAGAAAATAAAACAAAATGGAAAGATCATGTTGACAGAATGGCAGAGAATAGGCTACCAAAGAAGATAATGAATTATCGCCCGATCGGGAAAAGGGATCTGGGTAGACCTCGCAAGAGGTGGCTGGACGATAGAGACCGGAACAGGTGATATCACCTAAACCTTGAAGGGAGAAGAAGAAGAAGAAGATTTTATTACATTCCATTTTGATATATTCTTCCTTACGTTTTTCCATATTAACCATTTGTACTAAATGAGCTGCTTTCACTATATTCCAATGTATTTTACTTTCTTTTTTTATTATTATGGTATAATTTTCAGGTTGTTTAGTGTCTATTTTATTATGCTATTATTATTATTATTATTATTATTGTAATATGTTAGTATTCTGTTCTTTAACTTTTTGTTAAATTTTAACTGCTTGTATACTTTGTGACCTCGTAGAGTGTAAGAGAAAGCCCTATGGTCTTAACTCTGCCAGTATAAATAAAGAATTATTATTATTTTTGAGTAGAATGTTAAAATCCAAATGGTTAAGAAGTTATGTGTCTTCATTTCGTAAAATTAAACGCATTACCACAAATCACCTGTGTCATGACCTTTATTAAACGTTTGTTATCTGATCTACCGCACAGACGTAGAAATAACATATTTCTCCGAAGCTTAAGTGGAAATATTTAAGAACGCCGCTCTAGGTTAATACAGGATGATTCAAGAAAGATCACACATTTACGATATGATTTCAAGAACCTGTTTTTGTGTACAATATGTTAAAATCCAAATGGTTAAGAAGTTATGTGTGTTTCTTTCGTAAAATTAAACGCACCACCACAAATCGCCTGTGTCATGACCTTCATTAAACGTTTGTTATCTGCTCTACCACCGAGACGTAGAAATAACTAATGTATTTCTCCGAAGCTTAAGTGGAAATATTTAAGAACGCCGCTCTAGGCCAATCCAGGGTAATTCAAGAAAGATCACGCATTTATGACATGATTTCAGTAACCTGTTTTTGAGTAAAATGTTAAAATCCAAATGGTTAAGAAGTTATGTGTCTTTATTTCGTAAAATTAAACGCACCACCACAAATCACCTGTGTCATGACCTTCATTAAACGTTTGTTATCTGCTCTACCACCGAGACGTAGAAATAATAATGTATTTCTCCGAAGCTTAAGTGGAAATATTTAAGAACGCCGCTCTAGGCCAATACAGGGTAATTCAAGAAAGATCGCGCATTTACGATATGATTTCAGGAACCTGTTTTTGAGTAAAATGTTAAAATCCAAATGGTTAAGAAGTTATGTGTCTTTATTTCGTAAAATTAAACGCATTACCACAAATCACCTATGTCATGACCTTTATTAAACGTTTGTTATCTGATCTACCGCACAGACGTAGAAATAACTAATGTATTTCTCCGAAGCTTAAGAGTAAATATTTAAGAACGCCGCTCTAGGCCAATACAGGGTGATTCAAGAAAGATCACACATTTACGATATGATTTCAGGAACCTGTTTTTGAGTAAAATGTTAAAATCCAAATGGTTAAGAAGTTATGTGTCTTTATTTCGTAAAATTAAACGCACCACCACAAATCACTTGTGTCATGACCTTCATTAAACGTTTGTTATCTTCTCTACCACCGAGACGTAGAAATAACTAATGTATTTTTCCGAAGCTTAAGTGGAAATATTTAAGAACGCCGCTCTAGGTTAATACAGGGTGATTCAAGAAATATCACATATTTACGATATTTCAGGGACCTGTTTTTAAGCAAAAGATGCTAAAATCCAAATAGTTAAGAAGCTATGTATCTTTACTCGTAAAAATAAACGCACCACCATTAATCATGCGCCACCTGTATCATGACCTTGATTAAACGTTTGTTATCTGATCTACCACACAAAAGTAGTAATAAACTATGCATTTCTCCAACGCATATCGAAATTCGGAGCACGCATAGGAGAATGTCACGAAAAACTTCGATCAACATGAGGGATTTACACGCGAACGCAAATGTGTATCGAAACAAAGACTGCATTTTTGTACAGGGGAATGAATCCAAAGTCTAACACCGTATCCTCTAATTGCACTAATAGAGATACGATTGGGTTAAAATTTAGTTCATGCAGATGGAAGGTATTTTCCGAGAAATCAGAGAGAGATGTTGAAGCTGAAAGAACATAGGGAGATGAACGTAACTGAATTTCATTACATACAAGTGAAGAAATGTAATGAAACGTTGGATCCATTGCAGCGAGATAGCACCGACTGCTGTGTAAAATATTCCACCCAGCCAAGCTGCATTAATCATGAGGTCACGTGATCTCAAGTAATAGTTTATTAATGTGTTACAGAATCGATTATTTATACGTGGCTGGAAATAGTATTTTTCCTTTCTACCTCTTGTTAATCCTCTATAAGGTATGACACTCAACCGAATACTGAATGGACACAGTGTCTCCCGTATTGTCCTGTACACAGGACCAAAACTGCTGTGTAGATTACATTATAACTTTATTTTTCTTATGTAGGCCTATAATGTCTCTTTCTTTCCTGCAACACCTCGTCCCTTTCATTGTTCCTACCATCCAACAACTCGTCCCTAATTCTTTGTTCATGCAATTCAACAACTCGTTCCCTCTTTCTTTGTTCCTGCAATCCAACAACTCGTCTCCTATTTCTTTCCTCCTGCAATCCAACAACTCGTCCCCTATTTCTTTGTTCCTGCAATCCAACTCCTCGTCCCCCATTTCTTTGTTCCTGCAATCCAACAACTCGTCCCCCATTTCTTTGTTCCTGCAATCCAACAACTCGTCCTCTCTTTCTATGTTCCTGCAATCCAACAACTTGTCCCTTCTTTCTTTGTTCCTACCATTCCTTCTCTTTCTCCTCCTCTTGCTATTCTGAATCTTGGTCTTTTCAACCACCACTATTTGTTTACTTTCTTCCTGCAATTCCTTCCTTTTCTTCCACCAATTCATTCTATTATCTCTTCCTATAATTTTATTCATTGTCTTTATCCTTATCTTTTCTACGATTTTTACTCAGTCCAATTCCACCTCTTCATCATTCCAGCTATTCTATATTTTCATTCCTAAAATTCCATATTTTCAACATCACTACGTACAAATTCATCTCTTCTTCAAAATTATAGGCTAGTAGAATTTTATTCGTCATCTTCTTAAAAATGTTACAATTTCATCTCTTCATCAATGCTAAAATTCATTCTCTTCTCCAATGTTATAAATCGAACACTCCAGCCATTACACCTCTTCATGCTTCCCACAATTTCATCTCTTCATTATCAATATGAAACCTCCTCTTCACTTGTTTTCAGGTAATTTTCTTCACTATTCATAGAATTTCATCACCACTCCTACAATCCTACCTCTTCATTATTCCCATGGTGCTTGGACTAAGATCTATTTTCCTTATTATAGGCTACCTAACATTCTATTTCTTCACTATTCCTAAGACTTCATCTCTTCAACATTCCTACAATTCCTTTCCTTCTTAAATATTACAATTTCATCTCTTCATTACTCCTAAGATCCCATCTCTTTATTACTCCTACGTTTCCAACTATTCTCGACTCCTAAGATTCCATCTCCTAATTATACTTAAGATTCCAACTTTTCGTTACCCCTTTAAATCTCTTAGTTATTCTTTAAATTCCATCTCATTGCTCCTAAGATACCATCTCTTCATTACTCCTAAAATTCCACATCATTCCTAAAATTCCACGTCTTCATGATTTCTACAGTTTTATCTCTTCATTATTAATATGATACCACCTTGTCATTTGTCTTATATCCTAAGATTTCTTTTCTTCATTATACCTAAGATTCTATCTCTTGATCATTCCTACAATCCCACCTCTTTTTTCTACAATTTTATTCTATACTTTGTTCCAACAAATTTCCTCTCTCCTTTCTACCATTTCTTCTCTCCTTTATTCCAACTTTTTTCTCTTCCTTCTTCCTATTCGTCTTATATATTCCCACAATACCTTCTCTTTTTTATTTCTCTTTTTCTTTCTCATTATTTTAATTGCAATTTATCTTTGTCATTCTCTCACTTCCCTTTATCTTTCTTTATTTTTGATTTTACTATGTCCTTTCTCTTTTTTCCTAAAAATTTACTGTTCTCCTTTAATTATAACTTTTTTCTTCTTTCTCTAACATTTCTTTTTCCTTAATATCCTCTTCTTCCATCCTGTTTTCTCTCGTTCCTTTTCCGTCTTCATCTTTGTTATTTCCCCTCTTTTTCCAATGTAGTTCAAGCGGTAGCGCGTTTGCCTGCTGATCCGGAGGTGCGCTAGGGAGTAGGTTCGAATCCTGCTTCGGCTGATTACCTGGTTGGTTTCTTCCCACGTTTTCCCCAACAATAAGGCGAATGTCCGGTAATCTAGGCCTATAGCGAATCCTCAGTCTCATCACGCTATCACCAGTTCCAACGACGCTAAATAGCCCCGTAGTTGATACAGCGTCGTTAAATAATGAGTAAAAGTAAGTTTTCTTTTCGTCGTTCTTTCTTCAGATTTTTTCTTGCTTTCTCCTGATCTTTCCTTATTTCTCCTATATTGATTCCTTAAATTTCTTCTCCTTTCCTTCTATTCTTTGATTAATTTTCTTTAACTTCTTTATTATCTTACTTTTATTTTCCTTTATATTTGATCCAACATAATTTCTCTTTTTCTTCACTCTCTTTTTCACATTTCACTTATTCTACTTTGCTTCCCTATTTCCTTCTATCTTTTCCCCTGAGTATTCTCTCTTTTACCAGACCTAAGTTCCTCTATTTTCTTTACTCGTTCACATCTCATAGACTAGCTGTACAAACTACTAGACAACACAGTGTTTCAGAATTTGTTGCCGATCCTAGCTTCGGAGCTATGCAGCCATGGTTAGTTATTTCTGAACTACTGCAATATTATTCTTGCTATAACAATGCCTTCCCCCCCCCTCTCCCAATTTGTTGAGTACCTACTGAATACATAAAAAGCTGTATTGGATATAGTTAAATAGATATTTCCTTAAAACGAAGAACCTTTTCTTTTGTATATTAGCATACGATATTACATTGTTATAGGAGCAGACATAGCTGTAGGGAATTGCAAGCGCCAGTCGGGAAAAGTTCAAATACGCCCTGCTTCGCTGCAACCCGCACGTCGGGAAATCCTCGTTAGAAAATGAATGGGAATACAAGCTCCTGTATGAAAGAGAAGTGGTAGCTCAGTTGGTACAGTGACTGGAGCCATACAGTACAGATTTTAGGACTCAACTGTGTAAAAATTTAATTGCTTTAGATTCTTAGGAACCGTATTTTTTTTAAGAAACAGAATGGGTGATTTCGGTGTTAAACATGCCACTGTTTCGGTGCATATTTAATAAAATAATAATTAATACTCGATAACACGCTAGAAATTCCACTTCACACATCATCTCTGTATTCCTCATCTTTCACTGTTGCTACCTCTCGTCACTGGAACTCTCTGCCGCCTGAAGTCAAGGGCTGCCGAACATTGAAATCTTTCAAATCCAAGTTAGAAAATTATCTTATGACGAGATGCCAAACTAACTTACTATTAAGACAAGTGTTGTATTGCATGTTTCCACGTATTCACATTTTTTTATGTTGTAATGATATTTAACTTATTTTGTCTTTTTGTTTTCATATTTCTCGATAATGGTATATCTATAATGTGGTAACTTGAGCTATATATAATCATAATTTTTCTTACTGTGTGTACTTAAAAATATTGTATTCATTGTATGCTTTGCACTGCACTATTTTATTATTATTATTATTATTATTATTATTTATTATTATTATTATCTATAATTATCTTATTTTTTTATACTTTGCATGTCTCATCTATTTTGATCTGCTGTTCACATTTTATTATGCTTTTTCCTTTCTTTCTGTATGTTATATAGTATGTCTGATTTCTACTTACTTGTTGTTTACATTTTATTATTATTATTATCTTATTCAGTTTTGTGTGTAAAATTGTAGTGTACTTTGTAAATTTGTAGTGTTTTTTGTAACGCAGTTTTACTCCTGGTTGAGTGTTAGAGAAGGCCGTATGGCCTTAACTCTGCCAGGTTAAATAAATCATTATTATTATTATTATTATTATTATTATTATTATTATTATTAAAAAAAAGTTGTCAATTCGGTGAATATTTCGTGAAATAAGTTTTCAATGTATTCTACATTGTTCGCATGAAGATTAGTGCAACAGTGAATATTTACGTATACGCAGAAAATCCCCTCCCACTGTCCACATTAGATATAACAAACATTCTGCCTGCAACAATTCACACCAAATTCAAAGTGGTCGATTACTAGATATCTCAAAACCATTTCGCATCAAAACCCTTTGGTGCATACAGAAACGGATATTTTCTTTATAGCCATACAGATAGTAAAAGTGAGTGTACACAACTTCCATAAAGAAATACATAGCCACCGGCGTAGCTCAGTCGGCTAAGGCGCTTGCCTGTCGATCCAGAGTTGCGTTCGGGCGCGGGTTCGATTCCCGCTTGGGCTGATTACCTGTTTGGCTTTTTCCGAGGTTTTCCCCAACTATAAGGCAAATTTCAGGTAATCTATGACGAATCCTCGGTCTCATCTCGGCAAATATCATCTCGCTCTCACCAATCTCATCGACGCTAAATAACCTCGTAGTTGATACAGCGTCGTTAAATATCCAAGTAAAATTAAAAAAAAAAATAGAGAAATGCAGAAATATTGGCGTATCAAGCGACTGACAAATTAACTCAAACAAAAGTCACAAACATGTTTTATTTTTAAGAATAACGAATAAAATTTTGGTTCATAGATATTTCGTAGTTTTCCTCATATTTCCCAGTTATTGACATATTTCGCACAACGATCAAAATTTCATGTTATTTCGCGACTTTGTTTAGGAGACAACGTTGTTTACGTTACAAAATTCGGATTGGCTAAGTTTCGTTGAATCCGTTCCCCTTAAACACTTGCACCCCAGACATATATACAGGGTGTTTCATAAGTAACTGATCGCTCGAAAAATTGATTAATTCTTACAACGTTGGCTCTGTTGTAACATCTCTGCTAGCAAGAAGCTTCCCTGAGCGTACACTCGATTTGATTACTCGTTTGCTCGCCATAATGTCGATCTAGTCACAAATGTGTCCATCAGAGAGCGCCATTTATATTCCATGAGTGTTTGCATTAGAGGTACGGGATGTTCGAATCTTGCTTAACGAAATGTTTCCTAACAGGTAGATTGGTCGCGCAGGTCCAATTGCTTGACCGCCACGATCTCCGGACTTAACTCCCCTGGATGTATTTTTATTGGGTTTTGTTAAGGATCGTGTGTTTGCAGATAAACCTCGCACCATCCCAGAATTGATGGAAAGATTGTGCACACGATACAGATGATCACTCCAGAAATGCTGTCGAGAGTACACAGGATGGTACATCGCTTGCATTTGTGCATTCTTTGAGGCAGCAGATATATTGAGAATTGTGAGTCATAAATAGTGTAAATTCATCGCAATTTATCTTAATTTGTAGTTTCTGATCCTAACTCTAAGTTTTAAATTTCATAGCGATAATTTCATTCAATTTTACATAGAAAAGTGGACCAAGTTGTTATTTTTCCCCCCTCCCTCTTCTTCTTTTTCTTTCTTTCTTTTTTTTTCATTTATTATCTTGATATATTACTTAATCATTTGTATTTGTATGCCATTTACTACGATTTTGCTAATCAACATTTTATGTCTTGTAACCCACATGTATTCTCCTATTAGTATATTAACCTAATAATATATCTGAAGTGAATTAATCGTCGAATTTATCTCGAGCATTTTAGGTCTTATAAATTGTGTTTGTGTGTGTGTGTGTGTGTGTGTGTGTGTGTGTGTGTGTGTGTGTGTTTGAGTGTGTATATTCCCCTTATGTTATGTAACTGATTTTGATTATGTGTCATTTTATACTTTATTTTATATACAGTATTATGTAACCGATCTTGACTATTTGTAATTTTATATTATGTAACTGATCTTGACTATTGTAAACTTCTACTATATTTTATGTAATTTCTAAGGTGTTTTCTTTTGTGTTGTTTTGTAATCTAATTTTGTACATCATGTATATTATTGAAACCTGGTTGAGTGGAAGAGAAGGCCTTTTGGCCTTAACTCTACCAGGTAAATAAACCTACTACTACTACTACTACTACTACTACTACTACTACTACTACTACTTCTGGAGGGTAAACGCGTAAGTAAATCGAGTGCAACGGCACCGGGAAAGGTTCTTACTAGCATAGATGTACAACACAGCCAAAAATCGTAAAAATTGGTGAATTTTTTTGAGTGAACAGTTACTTATGAAAGACCCTGTATTTATCACAAGGAAAGATTAAGAAGGAAATCGTAGAATTACGGACAATTAAATGCTTCAGAAGAAAACGGGAGAGCAACAAAAAAACCGTGACCGTTTGTACTTCAATCAATTTTTTTAGTGAACAGTTACTTATGAAAGACCCTATATTTATCACACGGCAAGCTTAAGAAGAAAATCGTAGAATTACGGACAATTAAATGCCTCAGAAGAAAACGGGAGAGCAACGAAAAAACCGTAACCGTTTGTACTTCAATCAATTTTTTTAGTGAACAGTTACTTATGAAAGACCCTGTATTTATCACAAGGCAAGCTTAAGAAGGAAATCGTAGAATTATGGACAATTAAATGCTTCAGAAGAAAACGGGAGAGCAACGAAAAAACCGTGACCGTTTGTACTTCAATTTTTTTAGTGAACAGTTACTTATGAAAGACCCTATATTTATCACACGGCAATCTTAAGAAGAAAATCGTAGAATTACGGACAATTAAATGCCTCAGAAGAAAACGGGAGAGCAACGAAAAAACCGTGACCGTTTGTACTTCAATCAATTTTTTTAGTGAACAGTTACTTATGAAAGACCCTATATTTATCACACGGCAAGCTTAAGAAGAAAATCGTAGAATTACGGACAATTAAATGCCTCAGAAGAAAACGGGAGAGCAACGAAAAAACCGTGACCGTTTGTACTTCAATTTTTTTAGTGAACAGTTACTTATGAAAGACCCTGTATTTATCACACGGCAAGCTTAAGAAGAAAATCGCAGAATTACGGACAATTAAATGCCTCAGAAGAAAACGGGAGAGCCACGATAAAACCGTAACCGTTTGTATTTCAATCTCGTCTGGGCATTACGATCGACTAGCTAAATGACGCGAACAACGCCACTGAGTGTTTCCATAGCTCGACACCACCACTATGACTTTATCCGCGCCACCTGTCTCTTCCCAGTTGCGCCGATGGCCCGAGGTTGAGGCCCTCCGGCCACGTTGCTGACACCCCTGCCAACGTACAGCCGGCTCATTCCCACTACCCCCGCCCCGTCCTCTGGGGTTGTTATTTTTTGATATTTTTGTAGAGCGGAGCCGCGCGCCAAATGCGGAAGTGAGCGAGCAGTCAGTCAGCTCTTCTGCGTGCAACAGTGGGCTCACTTCCCGTAGAAACTCGTCTGAACCCCGCCGTTTGCCGTAAACAATGTGCTTGTATTAAATCTACACGAATACTTTATAACCATCCTTCTCATCAATAAACTTAGGTTTCTAATCTAATGCTAATCAAGAAACAATAATTGATATTTTTTCTTTCTTTCTTCATTCATTCATGTATTTATTTATTTATTGATTTTCTTATTTATTCATTTGTTTTGTATTTATTAATTTATTTATTTCTCCATTTAATTATTTATTCTTTTATTTACTTATTCACTCACTTATTTACTTATGTATTCATTTATTTACTTATTTATGCATTTATTTACTTATTTACAGATTTATTCAATTATTTATTTTTTTATCCATTTATTTACTTGTTTATTAATTTATACATTAACTTATTCATTCATTTAATTATTTATAACTTATTTACTTGTTTGTCCATTAATTATTTACTTCTTTAGTCAATTATTTACTTATTTTTCCAATTAATTACTTATTTATTAATATATTTACTTATTTTATCCATTTACTTATTTATTCATTCATTTACTTATTCATTCACTTATTCATTCATTTATTATTTATTCGTATATTTACTTATGTATTCATTTACTTCATTATTTATCCATTTATTTACTTCCTTGTCCATTAATTATTTACTTCTTTATTCAATTATTTACTTATTTATTATTTTATTTACTTATGTATTCATTTATGTACTTATTTATAGATTTATTTACTTCTTTATGCGTTTATTTACTTATTTACAGATTTATTTATTTATGCGTGTATTTACTTATTTATAGATTTATCCAATTATTCATTTATTTGATTTTTTATCTATTTATTTACTTGTTTATTAACTTAGTTATTCATTTATTTAATTATTTATTTATTTATTTACTTCTTTGTCCATTAATTATTTACTTCTTTAGTTAGTTATTTACTTATTTATCCAATTAATTACTTATTGTTATTTTATTTACTTATTTATTCATCTATTTACTTATTTTACCCATTTACATATTTATTCATTTATTATTTATTCCTGTATTTACTTATGTATTCATTTATTTGATTACTTATCTATTTATTTACTTCCTTGTCCATTAATTATTTACTTCTTTATTCATTTATTTACTTATTTATCTAATTATTTACTTATTTATTATTTTATTTACTTCTTAATCTATTTACTTATTTTACTCATTTACTTATCCATTCATTTTACTTATTTATTCATTTATTTACTTATTCATTGGTGTATTTACTTATTTGTCCACTTATTTGTTTACTTATTCATTGATTTATTTACTCATTTATTTACTTATTTATTCATTTATTTTTACACTTATTTATTCATTTATTTACTTATCCATTTATTCATTATCTAATCATTGCTTTACTTATATGCTGAATATTTATTTATTTATTTATTTATTTATTTATTTATTTATTCATTTACTAACTTCAGTTGACGAATCACGGTGAGGTCTACGTGAAAATGTAAAGGGATTACGTAGGCTGTAAGGGAGTTCGGGGGCAGCACGTAGAGAGATATGTAGCGCGAGAGATCTTAGGGCATGCACACCATTCCATCCCTGGTAATACAACGGGCCCACCCGAGCGAGCGGTCTGTGTGTGAGGAGAGTCACAGTCCGTATTCTTCCCTGAAATGGAACTAACAGACAGAGCAGTGGTCGTCAGCACTCGCTGAAATGGGTGAAGGGTAAGCGGAGCCGTCCCGTGTGCCCCGTCGTGCAGCAGGAAGAGGTAGAGAGCATACCCGCTAGCATCTGCACCATAGTGCAGTGTGTTCTCCGCGGGTAAGAGACGCGAGCCCCTGGGTGCTCTGTTCTGTTGACCGCTGATATAGATAATTAAGGAGCGGATTCCTATGTAATTATAAATATTCTTTTTGCGGGTGATAAAACACAATTAACAAAGTTACAAATTCCGAACATGAAGTTTCAAGTTTAAAACCAGAATTTTATTTCACATAAAAACATATTTTCACAAAAAAATTATGTAAATACATATTTTCAGGAATATCTATTATAAACATATAAATCTTGGAGTTTTTTTTTACTTAAATAACATTTTGACAAGAACTTTTAAATATTTTAAAACTAAATCAATTATATCACTCAGAAGTACGTTATCTTTTTTTTTTAAGAATTCTTGGTTACTTCGTGGTGTATCCGTTATCCATTTTTGTAATAGTACCGCCACAAGTTCTGAGAACTTATTTATTCTTTTATTCTCAGCTAGGCAGCATATCAGTGTTATTATTAGAGAATAAATTAACATGGACAAGGAGGAGAGATCTTGCAACACATAATTAGGAATGTTATGATTTCATTCCAAGCTTTGTTTGTGAAACACAACAGATAAGACCTCGGGTAAGAACATTATTTAGTTTAAACAAATCTCTCTCCTCTCGCTCATGCCTATCAAGTAAGGCAATACGTCTTGTTGTGATTCTCTGTTATCAGGCTTCGTCAATTGATATCCTTCAAGATTTACTGAAAGATGGTTATTTAAAAAACGATTTGGCTTTCCTATTAGCAAATCTAAGCTTTTTGTGTGACACCATAAAAATCTCGAAACATCCAAAAACCTGTTGTCTCAAACAGGGAGGTGCGTGCCGTGGAAATTAAACTAGACTCTCTACCAGGTTCAGAAGCACAACTACTAAGAGACAAATTCCAGAATGTGTTTGGGAAAAAAACAGTGGATATAAAAAAAATGTGTAAACTTACTCAAGTATTGAGGGTGTGCCTGTAGGTGAAATTGACGGTGTTTGTGTTTGTGACATTCCTCTCCTTAAATATGCGCGACTGACGTCCTGTGATGTGGAAAGATTGTTTTCACAGCATAATTAGTTGTTCAGAGATAATAGGCATGCATTTGTGATGAAGAATTTGGAGATGACCTTTGTTGTTCACTGCAATTCTCGGCCAACTACTAGCACTCAAGTGTGGTTGGTGAGTACCTAGTAACATTTTTTTCAAGGTAATTAAGGTATTTTGCCATATTTAAAAAATATATATATATATTTTTAGCAAATATTTTCGTACTTTTTAGCACATAAATATAATAGTACATTATGCAACGAGCCTATAATGAAGGTAATTAAGAAGTGAGTATGGATATTTATGAAACGAGCGCAAGCGAGTTCCATAATTTTCATACGAGCTTCTTAATTACCATTATAGGCGAGTTTCATACGACTTTTTATGCTCGACCATATTTCTAACTTGATATTATTAATTTTTGACCAATGTCTCGTATGTTGTGAGATGTGCGCAGACGCGAAAGTATTGATTTTTTTTCCGAGGAACAGATGTCCACATTGACCTTGCAAGGCCATAAGAACCTACAGACATAACATTGAAATTAAATTAGACATTGAAAAACGAGATAAATTGAATTTATTTGAATATTATTTACAATTAACGCTAATTATTATAGTAACAGAACATAACCTTCTGCAACAGTATTGGATTTCCAGCCTCCGTGACTTTTCGCTAATTCTCTTTCGATTGCATATCCGAGAATAATCGATACTTGCGGTTTTATAACGGTAGAAAGCTGACCTGTCATTGGCTGAACAGTTGTAACCTGAGTCGTCATTGGCTGAAAGACCTGACCTTTAATGAGTAGGTGTACTTTAATGACATGCATTAAAGGTCTGCTACCAGGTGTATAATTACTACATTTCGGCATGGTCGAGCATAAATATATTTAAAATTTTTAGCACATAAAAATCCGCTCCGTATAGATAATAGACCACCACAACATCATTTTCTAAGTGTCTCTTCCCTTCTCTCATTATCCTCCCCACCTCTACTTCTTCCCTTCTTCACTTCACTATCCCCTTCCCTTCTCAACTCTTCCCTTCCTTCCATTCTATTCCCTTCCTTTTATTTTTCTTATCCCCTGTCTTCCTTCCATATCCTTGTCTACTCAGGCATATCCTGACCTCTTCATGCCCATCTTGAGTCTGCCACTACCTTCATTACAGCTGTGGTCTTGCGTGTATCTCTGCATCTCTGATGAGTAATTATAAACAGCACGGCGCATTAATTCTGATGCCTGCGTAGCGGCCGCGACCTTGTGCCTAATGCGTGAATTGCGTAACACGGCGACCAAACGATCGCCGCAAATGGCCAGTGCACCGGCGAGCAAAGGCTGAATTTTGGTACTTAAATGGCGTTGCACGTTATCCTGGGCTATTATCGTATTTTCGACCTCCTCTATACGCAATTTCTCCATAGTTCACAGGCATCAATATTACAACATGAAACTTACGACCACAGAAAACTACCATTAAGAAAGTCATAGTTAAATACGTGTTATGAAGAAAATAATACAACAGGCATCATTAGACATCCACTGACATTACCTTACTTACTTACTGACTTTTAAGGAACCCGGAGGTTCATTACCGCCCTCACATAAGCCAGCCATCGGTCCCTATCCTGAGCAAGATTAATCCAGTGTCTATCACCATATCCCACCTCCCTCAAATCCATTTTAATATTATCCTGCCATCTACGTCTCGGCCTCCCTAAAGGTCTTTTTCCCTCCGACCTCCCAACTAACACTCTATATGCATTTCTGAAATCGCCCATACGTGCTACATGCCCTGCCCATCTCAAACGTCTGGATTTAATGTTCCTAATTATGTCAGGTGAAGAATACAATGCGTGCAGTTCTGTGTTGTGTAACTTTCTCCATTATCCTGTAACTTCATCTCTCTTAGGCCCAAATATTTTCCTAAACACCTTATTCTCAAACACCCTTAACCTATGTTCCTCTCTCAAAGTAAGAGTCCAAGTTTCACAACCATACAGAACAACCGGTAATATAACTGTTTTATAAATTATAACTTTCAGATTTTTTGACAGCAGACTAGATGACAAAAGTTTCTCAACCGAATAATAACACGCATTTTCCATATTTATTCTGCTTTTAATTTCCTCCCGAGTGTCATTTATATTTGTTACTGTTGCTCCCAGATATTTGAATTTTTCTACCTCTTCGAAGGATAAATTTCCATGTAGGGATTCGTAACAAGCTATTTTTTACGGTGATGGGTTGTTAGCCCTTCACCCAACCCCCAAGCTGGAGGGCCACCCCTTATCAGCTGTCCACGACTGCTTATTTAATATATTCGATATATATATACATATATATATATATACCTAAAATATTTATTATTATTATTATTATTATTATTATTATTATTATTATTATCGTCATCAGTTCTTAACATATATGGGCAGAATTTCTTTATAAATATCCTGTCCTGCCAGGATTCTTGCCTAGAAAAATAGCACAACGAAATGCTCCTCCACAATGGTACACTCGTGCAGAAATGCCGCCATCTTGCAACTGCTGCTTTTTTGTATTGCATATGCCACTTCTACCCGTATCAGTTACTTTGATACCTTGGTCCTGTTGCGCAATAACCTAAAAACTATTAATATTTGTAAATTTTCTTGTCATTTGTAATTTGTAGAATATTTCTGTTGGTTAATGCTAAGAATGAAACTTTCAAATTTCAAGCAAAAACACTAATATTATTAGCGAATTTTACAAGTTCTTGTTGCATAACTGAATCTGTATTATTAGTTATTAGTGTACTAATATTTTTTCTACAAGTCTGAATTCATTACAGATTATTAGTGACGTTAGTTTCTTTGTAGGCAATAATAGTAAACGAAATAATGATTAGGCCTATTTATCTAGTTTTGGATTCTTCAGAAAATAAAGAAGATTTACAAAGGCCTGCTCCTAAACGACAGGAAGTATATTGTTCCAATTGATTTTCCATAGTCACATATTTCTTTCCAACCATTAATTTTAATCTTCTTTAGTTAATGTGTCGCTAAATCGACCAATCGGCTAAATTTTGTTTAATAAGCAAAATTTGAGTTTTTGTTGCTCTTCTCTCTTCCACATTGTAAAAGATTTAAACAAAACAACTGTTTAATTTTTAATTTATGCGGTATTTACACTCACTGCCATCGTGATTATTATAGTTGCCATCGTGAATATCATGGCGCTGGTATAATTATAGTCCAAGAAGATGTGACGTGTCTATGGTTCTATGGCGAATTTGTAATTTGTAAAATTTTTCTAATAATATTAGTGAACTGATGGGCTTTATGCAACAGAAATTATTATTATTAGTATCAGTAATTTGTCACTTTTAATTTGTAAATTTATTCTACGAATATAAGTAAAATCACGCAACAGGTCTCTTGATAATGCTACCATTTAACGATCATAGCTACAGACATCTCATTAAAAAATATAGGTAGCTACTTCAATTTGTAATTTATCGACGCGCGTGTGTTTTAAGTTAACAGAAGTTTTAAACTTATTTCGTGAACTTGTTGCAAATAAACACTGCCATTGGAGCCTCGTGGATTATGTGGATGATGATGATGATGATGATACCAGTCACTATGCAGTGTCTGGAGGCTCAGGCGATAAGAACAACTGCAGAGTTTTTGATTATTTGCTATGTCTAACGTTCGCTGAACGAACCCCATAGAGTTATTGTGGGTTAATAATGTTCAATAAAGTTCAGAAGTTATTCCTTGCTTTCTGCAGTTGCATTAACTATAGGCCTAAATTCCGGAAAAAAGTTGGAACGCTACACGGAAAATGTGAACATCTGAGAAAATCTGCCCCGATACAGACTTTGTCCTACGGTATCCAAAATTTATTTCAATTTCCAGATTTGAATCCTTTGTTGGAATGGAATGGAATTTACGACAGGGGGACACTATGGCCCAACACTGCGACCTGTTACGATCTATTACGCTAATCCTCAAGATAGGCGCATTCCCAAACCCAAACCGACTTACTACACTAAGGTGCGTTGCGTACCTAGGTTTCCAGCAGGCCACCCCCTCGTTCCTATGCCAGCCCTCTCCTTGCATCGCCAATCGAAGATCGGGGAATGCTATGGAATGATGACGAAATGTAGAGATAATCCTTTATTCAGGCACTTTATTTTTGTTGTTTTAAGAATTTTTTTTCTTTATTGGTGTAGATTTTTTATTTTGTAATATTTTTTTGCTTACTTGTTGGTAATTTGATATAAGGTATTATATTATATATTAGCCGTACCCGTGCGCTTCGCTGCACCTGTTACAAATAAATATAAAGTAATTACATAATTAAAATAGGACGTTTGATCCAGGGAACATTCGTGTTTGATAGAAGGATAAATCGTTTAATATGTTACTTAATTTAAATTGTATTTAAATAATTAAAATGCGACTATTTTGGTCCAGAGAGCTCTCATTTGGTGCAAAGATAATTCCTTTAACATGTTTCTTATTTGTTATTACATGCAACCATAGTTTAATGAATGTACAAAATATCCTATTAAGTTTTCTGTGCATAGGAAGTTATTTTAATCTTAACCTGTCCTCGATTCACTTAGAAGTTACTGTAATAACATTATATAATTATGTCCATCTAGAGAAACTACACTTTCCAATGGTGAAATAATAATTAATTATACAAATTGGTTTATTTAGCACCCGATATTACTTCATACAAACACAGAAACATTCTCTGTAGGCTATGTTTAATATCTTTCGATTGTTGTTGTCCAAGGCCCCTTATAGACAAAGTCATTTTTTCTTATTTCATTGCACCGCATTAGATGGCGTTATTTTAATTTTAAAACTCATTTATCTCATTAAATATCAGTCCTATCAAAATTTTGCAAAGAGTAAACCTTATCGAAAATAATTAAAAAAAAAACATTTTTTACAAAAATCAATAATAATAGAGATATTTCGATTTATTTAATTCAGGCCCCGTTATAACCTCCGTTTTGAATAATGTATTTTGAATGCCATATAGCCTAAAATCTAAGTTACAACGAACTTAATTTATATTACAATTTTCATCGAAATCCGTTCAGCCATTATCGCGTGAAAAGGTAACAAACATCCAGAGAGACAGATAGACATACAAACAAAAATTTCAAAAAAGCGATTTTCGGTTTCAGGGTGGTTAATTATAAGGACCAATTATTTTTGGAAAATCGAAAATTACCAGAAAAATTTCGGCTACAGATTTATTATTGGTATAGATAAATGAATTAGATGCCTAATATGGATAAACGGTACAACCCCGAAAGAAAATTCCAACTGTGGGGTTGTCCGCCACATGTGTCACTATGGATTTTTCAGTGAAATCCCACACCTGACCGGGACTCGAACCCGGGCAGCCTGCGTGACAGGCCGAATGTCTGGCCATTCAGCCACCGCAGGGGTTAAACTCTTTGTTGCATTTATTGTATCATATGAATGAAGGTCGACCCACTGTGACTTTCTACCACAGCCGTGAGGCACTGGCATTGAGTTAGCAATACGTAACCCGAATGGATAAACACACGTCGAATGTTTCCCCTTATGGAACACAATTAGCTTAATGACTGGCATTAGCAGAATATGTCACAGTGATTGTAAATGAAGTAACAGATCTTACAGTTTCTCTCATCTGATATGCAACTAGGCCGTTCCTGCATGCCGCAGGGATTAGGGCGCACATATCTTAGGTCATGGAAGTGCAGAGTTCATATTCCGTTCGTCACGTAGATGCGAGAAGCAATCAAACTTGCTGTCCACAACTTGGTTATTTTTTTAACGACGCTATATCAAATACGAGGTTATTTAGCGCCGATAGGATTGGTGATAGCGAGATGATATTTGGTGAGATGAGACCGAGGATTCTCCATAGCTTACCTGACATTTGCCTTACGGTTGCGGAAAACCTCGAAAAAAAACCCAGCCAGGTAATCAGCCCAAGCGGGAATCGAACCCGCGCCCGAGCGCAACTCCAGATCGGCAGGCAAGCGCCTTAACCGACCAAGCCACGCCGGTGGCTTCTCCATAACTCAACAGCATTAAAAGTATATACAGGGTTATTCAGAATAACACAAGTGAAAATTTAACACGTAATAAATAATCGGCGTGACCTAAGTTCACGCAAAAGTAATTCGGGTTAATACATGTGTAAGTTACGCACTTTTTACACTCTCACTGATATATTTTCGTAATTCAGTGTGTAAATCGACCATTATTTGAGTTCGGTTCACAGGAAAGTGAGCTACGCTTGTGATACAAATTAATTAAGTAATATGCTGATACTAGTAATAGGCTATAAAAAATCGAAATGTGCATTGCTGATATTTTACGTAGAAATACGTGTGGGTATGATCATCCATCGATAGGTGCATAGCTTTGTTATGTTACATACCTTTACGTAAAGCTTCGTGTGAGTGAAATCACTTATGGACATGAGTATAGCTTTACAACGCTGCATATCTTTACGTAGGATTAAGTGTGCGAGATGCTAGAAATATGAGGAAAACATGGAGAATACACGAAAAACAAGAAAAATATATGAAGGAGAACAAGGAAAGTTCAAATTGAACTGTACGACGAGAAGAAAACAAGAGAAATACAAGGAGATCAAGAGAAAGATAAGGAGAATGCAGGGAGAAAAAAAGATATAAGGAGAACAAAGCGAAGACAAGCAGGACAAGACGAAGACAAGGAGAACAAGACGAAGGCAAGGAGAACAAGACTATGGCAAGGAGAACAAGACGAAGACAAGGAGAACAAGACGAAGGCAAGGAGAACAAGGCGATGGCAAGGGGAACAAGGCGATGGCAAGGAGAACAAGGCGATGGCAAGAAGAACAAGACGAAGGCAAGGAGAACAAGACGAAGGCAAGAACAAGACGAAGGCAAGAACAAGACGAAGGCAAGGAGAACAAGACGAAGGTAAAGAGAACAAAACGAAGGCAAGGAGAATAAGACGAAGGCAAGGAAAACAAGACGAAGGCAAGGAGAATAAGACGAAGGCAAGGAGAACAAGACGAAGGCAAGGAGAACAAGACGAAGGCAAGGAGAACAAGACGAAGGCAAGGAGAACAAGACGAAGGCAAGGAGAACAAGACGAAGGCAAGGAGAATAAGACGAAGGCAAGGAGAACAAGAAGAAGGCAAGGAGAACAAGACGAAGACAAGGAGAACAAGACGAAGGCAAGGAGAATAAGACGAAGGTAAGGAGAACAAGACGAAGGCAAGGAAAACAAGACGAAGGCAAGGAGAACAAGACGAAGGCAAGGAGAACACGACGAAGGCAAGAAGAACAAGACGAAGGCAAGGAGAACAAGTCGAAGGCAAGAACAAGACGAAGGCAAGGAGAACAAGACGAAGGTAAAGAGAACAAAACGAAGGCAAGGAGAATAAGACGAAGGCAAGGAGAACAAGAAGAAGGCAAGGAGAACAAGACGAAGACAAGGAGAACAAGACGAAGGCTAGGAGAACAAGACGAAGGTAAGTTGAACAAGACGAAGACAAGGAGAACAAGACGAAGGCAAGGAGAACAAGACGAAGGCAAGGAGAACAAGACGAAGGCAAGGAGAACAAGACGAAGGAAAGGAGAACAAGACGAAGGCAAGGATAATAAGACGAAGGCAAGGAGAACAAGACGAAGGCAAGGAGAATAGGACGAAGACAAGGAGAACAAGACGAAGACAAGGAGAACAAGACGAAGGTAAGGAGAACAAGACGAAGGCAAGGAGAACAAGACGAAGGCAAGGAGAACAAGACGAAGGCAAGGAGAACAAGACGAAGGCAAGGAGAATAAGACGAAGGCAAGGAGAACAAGACGAAGGCAAGGAGAACAAGACGAAGGCAAGGAGAACAAGACGAAGGCAAGGAGAACAAGTCGAAGGCAAGAACAAGACGAAGGCAAGGAGAATAAGACGAAGGTAAGGAGAACAAGACGAAGGCAAGGAAAACAAGACGAAGGCAAGGAGAACAAGACGAAGGCAAGGAGAACACGACGAAGGCAAGAAGAACAAGACGAAGGCAAGGAGAACAAGTCGAAGGCAAGAACAAGACGAAGGCAAGGAGAACAAACGAAGATAAAGAGAACAAAACGAAGGCAAGGAGAATAAGACGAAGGCAAGGAGAACAAGAAGAAGGCAAGGAGAACAAGACGAAGACAAGGAGAACAAGACGAAGGCTAGGAGAACAAGACGAAGGTAAGTTGAACAAGACGAAGACAAGGAGAACAAGACGAAGGCAAGGAGAACAAGACGAAGGCAAGGAGAACAAGACGAAGGCAAGGAGAATAAGACGAAGGAAAGGAGAACAAGACGAAGGCAAGGATAATAAGACGAAGGCAAGGAGAACAAGACGAAGGCAAGGAGAATAGGACGAAGACAAGGAGAATAGGACGAAGACAAGGAGAACAAGACGAAGGTAAGGAGAACAAGACGAAGACAAGGAGAACAAGACGAAGGCAAGGAGAACAAGACGAAGGCAAGGAGAACAAGACGAAGGCAAGGAGAACAAGACGAAGGCAAGGAGAATAAGACGAAGGCAAGGAGAACAAGACGAAGGCAAGGAGAACAAGACGAAGGCAAGGAGAACAAGACGAAGGCAAGGAGAACAAGACGAAGGCAAGGAGAACAAGTCGAAGGCAAGAACAAGACGAAGGCAAGAAGAACAAGACGAAGGTAAGGAAAACAAGACGAAGGCAAGGAGAACAAGACGAAGGGAAGGAGAACAAGACGAAGGCAAGGAGAACAAGACGAAGGCAAGGAGAACAAGACGAAGGGAAGGAGAATAAGACGAAATAAAGGAGAATAAGACGAAGACGTGCTGACCTATCTTTCGACCGATGAGATATAATAATAATAATAATAATAATAATAATAATAATAATAACAATAATAATAATAATGACGACTATAATTTACTTTAGCTGGCAGAGTTAAGGCTGCAAGACAGTTTCTTCCACTCAACCAGCAAAAAGTATGTATACATACATACGAATGAACTTAAAAGCTACAAAGAGCACAACAAATTGAGTTCGAATATGTGTATAGGTTAACAATGGTAGAAGTGACACGTCACACAGCATGGAGAAAAAGTACTTCGCCGCTAACCAACTCGCAAAATTCTGGTATTCGAAGTCTGAACCTCTTCCCTAAGAAATAGCAAATGGAAGAAGTATAGCTGGGTCATCCGTAATGGGGGAGCTGTAGAACGGCAGCCACTGCGTTTTGAAAGTGGAAATTGCGTCGTTTTTTCCCCAAGTAGGATATATTTACATTGTACGGTACACCAGAAAGCCACGTAAAAGGTTTTTTCCCCAGCCCAACTTCACCACGGGTCGCCGATTGCTTAACGTGTAGCCAATAGCTCTGCTTCGCTATGCAAATAAGCCACATCCCATGTTAATTTCACCTTTAAAATATTGATGATGCCTCTGCCAGAAGTCCTTTGCCGGCTAATTTATTTGCGGTCTGCGAAATAAAAAATAAATAAACGGTGCAATATTAATTGCACGTATCTTCTCATTTCATGACAGAATTCACTCACTTATTAAAACGCGTCACAAATCCGAATAAATGGAGATAGTTTCATGTAATTTTAAATTCAGTGCTTGTTGAAGTGACTGGTCAGACATCCAAAATTATTATTCCAAAATCTTTCTAAATAATGCAGAATGCAATAGCGATTATTAAGAAAGAGCGTAACTCTAACGTTTACCATTGCGGTCAAGCACGAAGAAACTTGTGATATTTTGAAGATTGGATTTACTGTCGCCTTCAGATGAGCAATAGGATGGGAAGATTATCCTGTCCAGGGATTCTTATCCTATGGGTGGCGATCCAAAGGTGAGTCGATTTGGCTTTCAGATAGACGACCTTAGCTTTCCGAAAGAAAAAAAAAAGTAAATTTATTTATTTATTTATTTATTTTGCTAATAATTATAACTAGACTTCGTTGAATTGCCACACGCAGCATGCAATCAGGTTGCCGATGTACGGTAGTATAGAGGAGGTGAGCGACCGCCCGGTCACGTAGTATAAGCAGTTCATGTTAAGAGATGTGACCAGTCCAAATAGATAGAGCAGCTACAGCTAATGTATACCTATGTAAGCACTTGTTTTTGCATTACTGTGGTTGGAATAGTCGAAGCTGTTAATTATTATGCAGAACATTACAGCAAAATAATGGAGGTAATTGATGCATTGAATAGCACAGATAGTTCCGCTGCTGCAGCTATAAAATCATTGCCTTCTGAACAGCTATTGGAAGATATTCTGTTCATTGATTCTAATTTTAAAATCGTGTCCAAAAGCATCATTCTGTTAGAATCGTCTAAACTACAACTCTCAGAAGCCCTTAATATAGTGGATAAAGTATCACATACCGTTATCCAAAATAACAATTCACTAATTTCAGAAAAAGTGAAATGTGAGTTGAGAAACATTATTGCTAAAAATTCTGCCTATTCACAACCTCTGTATTATAAATGATGTACTATCAGGTCACGACAAGACATCTGAAGTTGGTGTACTAAAAAGTAGTAACTTTCCATTCTTCAAATATGCACGTATTGCATCCTGTGATGTTGACCGTACATTTCCCAATATAAAAACTTTTTAAGTGACCATCGGAGGAGATTACTTTGCAGTCGCTCAAAATGTACGTAACTCTTCACTGCAATGCATATATTCAAGAATGATGTGAGTATTTTCCATTAAATTTTAACAGTTAATATATCTCACTATAAAATAATTGTGTATTTACATTTTTAGACATTTCCTACTTCAAAGATCATTCATTATATTTCTTTAATGCAGGATACAGGTTTTATTGTAACCGCAGTATACTGCTCAGTGTTTACATCAGAGGCATACTCAATCCTTTCCACGCCCCCTTCTCATACAGTCTATACTGCGTGCGCAGTAAACCTTGCGAGTCTCGTGGTAATTCCACGAAGTCTAATTATAATATAACATATATTATATATAGAAAAAACTTTAGCTCGCCCCTGAAAGAGGAGAACTCGTGCTCAGGGGCGGATTCCTGAATTGAAATTCATAATTATACAACGCAATTTGTATTATGTCTACTATGCAATTATAGTATATAAATTTAAATTTACAAGTTTTCAATTTTTATAAAATCCATACATAACTTTTTAAATTTAATACTAGAACTATTAGAATTGACAAGATAAGGATATTTAAATATAAATTTGTTATATATTCTTGGGCCTAAATTACTGTTATGATTAAATACTGTAACAGTGTTGCATTTTGGTTCAAACAATATGAAAGAATTCATACCTTTTGTTTCGTAACTATGAGAATACAATTCAAAATTATTTCGATTTTTATGTATGAATTGTATGAATACAATATAATAAATTTGTCTTACGTTAAGTACATTAAAGTCTAAAAACAAATTTTGAGATGGAAAATCAATAGATTTATAAAGACATATTTTAATTATTTTCTTCTGTAATAAATAAAGTGGATTTAAATGAGCTACCCCATTCTATATTTCCATACATAATTACGGATTGAAATAAAGTTAAATATATTGTGCGTAATAAACTTATTGGCAAGTAACTCCTCAATAAAACAAAATAATATACTATTTTACGTAATTTATTACAAAGGTAATTAATGTGTTGGTTCCATTTTAAATGATTATCGAAAATAATGCCTAAATACTTAACTTCAGAGGACTCTTTAATAATCGGACATTTACACTGTATAAGACAACAATCAGAATTATGTAATTTAATGCTTAATATACTTAGATGTAGGAGGTTTGTTACATTTTTCAGATAATGAGAATGGAATAATTATGGTTTTATTTTCGTTGATAGAAAGGTAATTTATGTCAAACCATTTTTTTATTAATTTAAGTCCATTATTTGAATTATTATATACATCATACCAAGTTGAGGTATTCCATTTAAAGTTATAAACCTTTTTCAGAATTGCAATTTTAGGAACAATGATCACAGGCCTAAGACGAATTTGTGGCACGGAATATTTTGTCACAAAAAAGGTCAAATCGCAAATCGAATGTCCTGATTTCGAAAATATTACTAGTTTTTTTATCAGGTGCAGATTATGCACAAATCTGTATTTAACACAAAGTTGAGAGTTCGACTTTCCGAATCGGTGTACCTCCAACTACTTGTAGCATGCTATATTAAATTGTGTAAACATGTCAAATCATATCTATATCTGTCTTCAGGTTGTCGTATTTTTTAATTGAGGGTAGGTTCTTCCCGCGGCCCGATTTTACATACGTTTCCCATTCTCGGGTTCCCATATCGTAAGAAATGTAGATGCTGAACGGGAGTTAATAGTACATTATGCAACGAGCCTATAATGAAGGTAATTAAGAAGCGAGTATGGATATTTATGAAACGAGCGCAAGCGAGATTCATAATTTTCATACGAGCTTCTTAATTACCATTATAGGCGAGTTTCATACGACTTTTTATGCTCGACCATATTTCTAGCTTGATATTATTAATTTTTTAGCAATGTCTCGTATGTTGTGAGATGTGCGCAGACGCGAAAGTATTGATTTTTTTCCGAGGAACAGATGTCCACATTGACCTTGCTAGGCCATAAGAACCTACAGAGATAACATTGAAATTAAATTAGACATTGATTTATTTATTTCAGTAGGTTATTTTACGACGCTTTATCAACAGCTTAGGTTATTTAGCGTCTGAATGAGATGAAGGTGATAATGCTGGTGAAATGAGTCCGGAGTCCAGCACCGAAAGTTACCCAGCATTTGCTCATATTGGGTTGAGGGAAAACCCCGGAAAAAACCTCAACCAGGTAACTTGCCCCGACCGGGAATCGAACCCGGGCCACCTGGTTTCGCGGCCAGACTCGCTAACCGTTACTCCACAGGTGTGGACTTAGACATTGAAAAACGAGATGACAAATTGAATTTATTTGAATATTATTTACAATTAACGCTAATTATTATAGTAACAGAACATAACCTTCTGCGACGTATTGGATTTCCAGCCTCCGTGAATTTTCGCTAATTCTCTTTCGATTGCATATCCGAGAATAATCGATACTTGCGGTTTTATAACGGCAGAAAGCTGACCTGTCATTGGCTGAACAGTTGTAACCTGAGTCGTCATTGGCTGAAAGACCTGACCTTTAATGAGTAGGTGTACTTTAATGACATGCATTAAAGGTCTGCTATCAGGTGTATAATTACTACATTTCGGCATGGTCGAGCATAAAAGTTATTTTCTCTAATATAACACCTGAACCTATCTCTCCCATTTTCGGTACAGCTTAAATCTCATGTCAGTGACTTTGTTTTAAATGTGTATTGTGTTGTGAATTTTGTATGCAGAGGAAAAAAAAGTCAGATATGAGTGTTATTTCTAGAAGTTGTGTGAACAATCAAAACAGTTTTTTGTTATGTGTATAATAATAATAATAATAATAATAATAATAATAATAATAATAATAATAATAGCGTTTTATTTTCGCTGGCATAGTTAAGGCCATAAGGCCTTCTCTTCCACTCAACCAGCCTTAATCAATATAATACATATTTAAATTACGAATATTTACACTACTACACTTAAAAGGTTCTCCAGCAATATTCTTCAGTTAAGTTTTAACGACTAATAGACTACATATTTATTTAAATTTAGATAAACCTATAAGGTAAAGTAGTAACTTAATTTATGAGCTAATTTAATTCAATCAATTATAATTAATTTGAGATTTGAGATAGCTAGTAAAATGATGAAAAGTAATTTAATGTAAGCTTACTAGAACTATGTTACAGGGAGAAAAAATATATATATATAAATCTAAAATATATTTCTATAATGAGAATATTAATGTAATTGCCATATATAGGTGTTATGTTATTACTCGACCAAGGACAATGCAGTTCTGCAGTCCGGAGCGCCACTTGTACTTCTCCTGCGTTCGTATGGCGACATCGCTACAGCAAACGGCCGCCACTATTGGAAGTTGATTTTACTGAATTCAGAGTTGCCAACCTATATAAGTATGATGAAATATTACAAATAACTTTTCTAGGGTTGTAATTAAAAAACATAAATTATGGTTTATTTAACGACGCTCGCAACTGCAGAGGTTGTATCAGCGTAAATCTACTGACATGAGCCTGTCGCATTTAAACACACTTAAAGCCATCGACCTGGGCCGAAATCGAACCCGCAACCTCGAGCATAGAAGGCCAGCGCTATATCAAGTACGCTACCGAGGCCGACGGTTGTAATTAAACAACTACTGACATCTACCAACACTTATGACAAACTTTTTGCTGAGAATTAGTCAGTTGTTCATAGTCTAACGTACGCAGATACTGTATATTAAGATTTTTTAAAATATTATTTTCAAGATACAGGGTGATTCGCGAGGAAAGGTAAAAAAATTTAGGATGCGATATCTTAGGCCATTTTGAGTGAAAAAGTTCATATGAACATTGGTCCGTTTTCGAACGATGGCGGAGTTAGATGCATTTTTTTGGTAAAACGTCTCACCCCAATGTGAATCAGACGTTACAATATGCTGCTGATGTGAGACGTGAGACAAGGTCACCGATCGCAATGAATGACGTAACATTGGAATCTGCATTGTGAGCGATGTAGATAAGAGAAGTTCATGTCACAAACCGGGTGGTGGGGCATTAAAAATGTCCAATCGCCTGCTCTTGTCTGATGTAATGACACAGAAACGGCATATAACACAAATACATTATCATTTATCAGTTCACAGCAGTTCAGTCAGCTACCTACGTACAGCAGTTATACAGGTACAGTTATCGGAAGTGTTAAGTTGTGTTTTTCAAGATGTCTTACAAATTTTCGACTGCAGAATACGCCGATATTGTGTATGTTTATGGTTTGTGCGATGGAAGTTTTTTTTTTAAATTATGTTTTATTTAACGACGCTCGCAACTGCAGAGGTTATATCAGCGTCGCCGGATGTGTCGGAATTTGGTCCCGCAGGAGTTCTTTTACATGCCAGTAAATCTACTGACATGAGCCTGTCGCATTTAAGCACACTTAAATGCCATCGACCTGGCCCGGGATCGAACCCGCAACTTTGGGCATAGAAGGCCAGCGCTATATCAACTCGCCAACCAGGTCGACACGATGGAAGTTCCTTGCGTGCCGTCGCTGAATATGAACGACGCTTTCCGAACAGAAGGGTACCATATCGAAGAGTATTTATGGGGTTGGATGAAAGACTTTGTATAGCAAAGGGAGGGGGAAACGAGAGAGGCGCTAATCGGCCGTATTTTGGATGCTGCGCGCCGCATAAAGAACAGCCACGAGCAACTCCCCCGAGCGACGAGCGCGATTCACGCCCGAGCGCAACAGTGCGTTGAAGCAGAAGGAGGTACCTTTGAAAATGTGCGAAAACATCGACCCCGACATCTAGAATATTAGGTATGTATGCATACGTGAAAATAAATTTTAAATTTGTCCGTTATCTGTCTCTAAATGCGAGTTAGTACAATGGAATCCCCAGAAGTTTTTGTGAAATCAAAGAGCCATATCTCCGTAACCGTTCGAAAATGGGCTCATATTCACATGAACTTTTTGACTCAGAATGACTTCAGAATTCACATCGTAAATTTTTTACCTTTCCTCATGAATCATCCTGTATACTATCGTGCAAAAAATACTGTACAATAAACGTTTGTCAAATGCATTAAAGTCTCGTTCTGCCCGTATTTCAAACGTTTCCTCGATTTTGTGAAAAACCACTTTCCAACCTTGTATCGTAATATACTATTGTGCGTGATCGTGCGTATTTGCTTGGTTTCCGCACAAAACCAACCCGCGGTAAGTCTAAAATTCCACATTCAGTATTCCCAACCGAACACACATAACAATTTCTCTCTTTTTACCTCTTAAGTGACATATTCATTTTACTGCTTTAGGCTTTTAACATATTATTTTTAGAGACGTTCAATATAGTAATAATTATAAATTGGAAACTTACCACTGCAATTTCACCTAAATTGCACTCTTAATTATTGTTTTTAAATATTTGAAAAAATTAAGTAAACTCTACAACTCCACTAAAGTTACTGCATTCGTGATGCATGTAACATTAAGGAAGCCGTTTGTTTTTAAGTTCGCATTTATAGACTGGGGGGGGGGGAAGACAGACGTATATCACGGCCTGCTGCAGTATAGTAAACACAGAAAACATTTTAAAGCAACAATGTTGAAGATAGACATTTTTGTTTTAAAAAATTGCCGTCATTGAACAGAAACCAAGATGGAGATTTCATTGTAACTAATTAGAAATTCCTCTTTCAGGTATGTAATAAACGATCTTCGCACAAAATAACGTACGATACACGAGCGGTATGTTTTCTTTCAATTCTCGGAAATTAAAAAAGCTCAACTACGTTTCGCTTTTTGAAACTTTTCCTCGAACATAAAAACTTCAACATACCGCTCTTGTAACGCATATTACTATTACAGAAAGTTATAGAGGTGTCTAGACATCTGCACTCCATATTCATAGCAAAATAACTGAATAAATAGCATGAAAGAGTGGCACCATTTCCACGCATTTTGTAACAATTAACGTAGAAATAGCATGTCCCAAGTGGCATACTGTTAATTCATCAGAGAATTTCTGACCCCGCAAAACAGAAATGTTTTAGTCCGCTCCTATCCCTGATGGTCACTCAAAATAAAGTGCACCCATGGTTTGGTTTTCAATTAACAACCTTGTTTCAGGGGGCTAGGAAGGGGTAGTATCTTCAAATAACTTGAACCTCGTGTGTATTTTGAGGTCCGTCCGTTACGACTAATTGCATCAGTATCATCCCTGACGGCATTACAACTGCTAATGGCTGTGAACAGCACAGAACAAAGAGCAACAAGCCTTCATTAATCGCTCGCAATCTACACAATTCCCTCTTAGTTGCTTTCAAACAAACACAAATGAAGTGTATAATTACATAATATTGTCACCCGCTACTGGTCAAGTGACAGCTTTTTACAAAATTAATTTACCGGTCCCTGTTTCGACTCCAGACAGAGTAGATGGCATTTATTTTTTTAACGACGACTGTCCATATCTTACGCCTGATTTACCTCGCATTAATACAAGCTACAATTACAATATGGCATTACGGGAAGGGTTAGTGCTTATAGTTCCTCCCTCATGCCAGTAACACCGCTATAGAAAAGAATAATAAAACTCTTGATTATCCTTCAGAACTGTTGTATTCAGGATCAAATTTATAACAATGTCTTATTGAATTGTGTACGTTAAAACCGAAATATATTTAATTTGTATTCGCATAAATATAAAACCAAAAGATCAGACAACATATGCTTGACAGAACCTAAATGTACCACAACTGTAGCATATAATCACAGCAGCAACTTCGGTCCAAGGTTCACTCACTTACTCACTTGTTTGTTTATTTATTTATTTATTAGTTACTTACTTAGTTATTTATTTAGGTCCAAGGCTTTATTTATTTTATGTAATTTAATTTGCCCATCCATCCATCCATCCATCCATCCATCCATCCATCCATCCATCTATCTATCTATCTATCTATCTATCTATCTATCTATCTATCTATCTATCTATCTATCTATCTATCTATCTATCTATCTATCTATCTATCTATCTATCTATCTATCTATCTATCTATCTATCTATCTATCTATCTATCTATCTATCTATCTATCTATCTATCTATCTATCTATCTATCTATCTATCTATCTATCTATCTATCTATCTATCTATCTATCTATCTATCTACCTATTTATTTAACTAGCTAGCTAGTGAGTACAAATTAAAATTATAAAACAAAAATATTTCTAGCCACTACCGTAAGAGCCAGGCTCTTGTACGGTGTGGTCTTAGTCAGTAATATAACATAAAATTTACAAGGACAGTTTACTAAATACAGTAAGTAACTTAATTCAAATCAATAAATGACATACAAGAGCAAAAAAAAAAGAAAAAAAAAGAAAGAAGAAGAAGAAGAAAGAGAAAAAGAGAGAAAAAAACACATTTAATATAAATTGACAATCAGACAGAAGCCAGTGGTATTCAATAAGAACATGAATATAGTCGACAGAAATAAAGGGTAAAAAATACGCACATTTGTTACTATTACATATCAGGATAATAGCTAAATTCCCAAACATACAATATGCTAATGCTGCTTGGTTTTAAAAAATCAATTACAAATACTGTTTTAAGAGAAAGTGTAAAGTTCCAATTACTGAATTTTTCCACCTTTTCAAAGGGTAAGTTTTCAATTTTAATATTTCCATTTAGTATTACGCTCTGGTCATGAGACATAATCATATCTCTTTACTTGCTTGAAGTAAAATTCCCGTGTTCTTCCTAATCATTTATGGATTTTCTCCTAACATATTCACGTCATTCGCATAAACAAGCAGCTGATGTAGCCAGTTCAATTCCAAACCCTCTCTGATAAATTATTATTATTATTATTATTATTATTATTATTATTATTATTATTATCATCATCATCATCATCATCAATGAAAAGGAACTGAAACATCGTGCTTTATTTTTTAGTTGGTTATTTTTACGACGCTTTATCAACTGCTATGGTTATCTAGCATCTGAATGAGACGGTGATAACGCCAGTGAAATGAATCCAGGGTCCAATGCCGAAAGATACCCAGCATATGCTCGTAATTGGTTGAGGGAAACCCCCCCCCGGAAAAAACTTCAACCAGATAATTTGTTAAAACAAGGATTTGAACCCGGGTCCACTCGTTTCACGCTCAGGCATACTAACCGATACTCCATAACTGCATAACTGTGGACACTGTGCTTTTAAACATGGAATGAGTAGTGAGAATATCCTATTTCTTAATGCTGAGAACAGGGGAAAAGGTAATAATTCCAGGACAACGGAGCTGTGCGATATCTCGCCGCAACAGGTACTCTCTCTCTCTCTCTCTCTCTCTCTCTCTCTCTCTCTCTCTCCGCGCTCTGTGTTTAGTGCTGCTTGATTAATTGTAGGACAGGTGACAAAGTCCGTGGTGTAACTCCTACGCCAGTTACGGAAGCTTGCCGCCTCCACATACGCTAACAAACACAGAACAGAATCCACGAAATACTCTGACATAAGGTTCAAACTCTTCTTCCTTTCAGATAACGTGACACATCTAGAGCATCAGGCTCAATACTCAAGGACAGGGGCAGAAGTTATATTCTTCCACCCATAAAAAATTGAGGCAATCTGGCTCAGTCGATCAATGTTATACACTTTATTCTTCTTCCTCCTACTGTCACTCCTCCCATGTTCTGGAAACAGTTCTTCACTAAATCCTCCAAGTAGATGTTGAACAGGGTAGGTGATAAAGGGCATCCTTGTCCTACTCCTCTTCCTATTTCACTTCCTACTGACATTTCTTATCCTAATGATAATAAATAATATTATTATTATTATTACTATTATTATTATCGTCATTATCCACAAACGATTAGGGAAAACACGGGAATTTTACTGGACGCAAGTAAAGAGATAGGTTTGGAAGTAAATCCCGAAAAGACAAAGTATATGATTATGTCTCGTGACGACAATATTGCACGAAATGGAAATATAAAAATTGAAAATTTATCTTTTGAAGAGGTGAGAAGTTCAAATATCTGGGTGCAACAGTAACAAATATAAATGATACTCGGGAGGAAATTAAACACAGAATAAATATGGGAAATGCCTCTTATTATTCGGTTGAGAAACTTTTATCATCCAGTCTGCTGTCGAAAAATTTGAAAGCTAGAATTTATAAAAAAAGTTATATTACCGGTTGTTCTGTATGGTTGTGAAACTTGGACTCTCACTTCGAGAGAGGAACAGAGATTAAGGGTGTTTGAGAATAAGGTGCTTCGGAAAATATTTGGGGCTAAGCGGGATGAAGTTACAGGAGAATGGAGAAAGTTACACAATACAGAACTGCACGCATTGCATTCTTCACCTGACATAATTAGGAACATTAAATCCAGACGTTTGAGATGGGCAGGGCATGTAGCACGTATAGGCGAATCCAGAAATGCATATAGACTGTTAGTTGGGAGGCCGGAGGGAAAAAGACCTTTGGGGAGGCCGAGACGTAGATGGGAAGATAATATTAAAATGGATTTGAGGGAGGTGGGATATGATGATAGAGACTGGATTAATCTTGCTCGGGATAGGGACCAATGGCGGGCTTATGTGAGGGCGGCAATGAACCTCCGGGTTCCTTAAAAACCAGTAAGTAAGTATTATTATTAAATAAAATTACAATCATTCCCGACAGTATGTGGCACAATTAATAGAACTTTGAAGAATAAAAGCAGAAAGGAAACAAAAATGAAATTCTACAATGTAATGGCAGTCCCTACTCTTTTTAAATGGAAGTGAAAGTTGGGTTACAACAAAACCTGAAGTTAGCAAAATACAAGCGGCAGAGATGAGATTCTTACGGAAAGTAAAAGGATGCACGAGATTAGATAGAATTAGAAATGAAGATATTAGGCAGGAACTGGGAGTATACCCACTTATTGATAAAATAGACAAATACAGACAAGATTGGAAATTACATGTAGAGAGAATGGACGACCACAGGTTTCCCAAGAAAGCAATAAATTATAAACCAAAAGGAAGAAGAGATCAGGGACGACCGATGAAAATATGGAGCGACCTTTGAAGCCGGAACGGGCAATTGCCCATACCATGAACTGAATTATTATTATTATTATTATTATTATTATTATTATTATTATTATTATTATTATTATCATCATCCAGACAATGCAAGATATAAAATTTGACTTTTAATGTCACTGAGACAAGTTATAAAAATTATTTCAATGATTTGTAATCATAATCATTTCTAATCATCTTAAATTGACAGAGCATTTTGGGAATTAAATGAATGACTTTCTCAAAATATGCTATGAAATGTGATATAAAACCATTTTTATCTCGAAAAGGAAGCAAAAACGAGCAGTATTAAACTTTTTTCTTTGAAATATCTCAAAGAATAACCCTCTGAAATTAATGACATTGTTTACGGTTCATCCTATACATTACAATATTATTCGAAGCTAAGCCATAATTCTAATTAATTAATGTTCCGTTCAAGTGTAGAATCTACTCAGAAAGGAGATGATGATACGTTACTAATAAAGAAATGGCGATGAGTAGGTTAGGAAGTTCATGGCCTAAAAACCTACTAAATGTGCATGGAAGTATGGCTTTAAAACCCTTAAAATATGCTAATAAATATGCTCTAATAATATTCTACATTTCTTAATATATTGTTAATAAATAGTAATAATAATAATAATAATAATAATAATAACAATATAACATAATAATATAATATAATAATAATAATAATAATAATAATAATAAATAGGTTAGCATCAACCTAGGTGAGACTAAACTTACATTTATTGTTGTTAAGAGTGGCACACTATACTATACTATGCTGTGAGATTCACTACATGTGCCCCGAAACTTCCAATACTTTTTCAAGTATAATAATTATTACACTCAATGCCAGTTTTCACAAATAGAATATGATGTCTTTATTTTAAAAATCCAAACCACGTATTTTTATGCAACATAAAATAAGCTTTAATGAGCTTAAACGCAAAAATATGCCATAATAATATAAATATCATGAAATATTATGCATTTATAAAAATAAATTCAAAATATGGATCATAAAGTAAAATTACGTGCAAGTGTCCGAAAACCCATGATATTATATCTAGCAGTGCCGTAACGGTTGATATAGGAACTACATTAAAATTACGTGGAAGCGTCCGAAAACCCATGACATTATATCTAGCAGTGCCGTAATGGTTGTTACAGGAATTACATTAAAATTACGTAGAAGCGTCCGAAAACCCATGATATTTTATCTAGCAGTGCCACAACGGTTGATGTAGGAACTACATTTAAAGTACTTTGAAGCGTCCGAAAACCCATGATATTTTATCTAGCAGTGCCACAACGGTTGATATAGGAACTACATTAAAAGTACGAGGAAGCGTCCGAAAACCCATGATATTTTATCTAGCAGTGCCACAACGGTTGATGTAGGAACTACATTTAAAGTACGTTGAAGCGTCCGAAAACCCATGATATTTTATCTAGCAGTGTCGGACCGGTTGTTATTGGAACTACATAAAAAGTACGTGGAAGCATCCGAAAACCCATGATATTGGCCTATATTTTATAGGAATCATATACGGAGACAAAGAGGAAAGCAGAAAATAGGAAAGAGTGAAGAATGCTGGGTTTGCTGTGAAAGACCTGCACAACACAATGAATTAATATTATTTTTTATTATTATTATTTATTTATTTATTTATTTAGAATATTAATGTGCAAAACAACAGCACAAGGCCAATTACAGTTTAGCACTGGTACAAAACGAAACAAAACAAATGATGATGAGAATGAATGATAGAAAATGGCAATGAGATGAAATACAATCTATATAATAGTAATAAAATAAAATGTATTACAAATGAATTAATGAAATCATATAAATGAAGACAGGAATCATATAATTAAAATTGTAAAGTTATGCAAATGACGAGAATAGTATGATACATATCTAACAATGGCATAAATAATACAACTGACATAAAACTCGAAAAGTATTACTACACATAATAGTAATAATAATAATAATAAAAATAATAATAATATTGATGATAATAATAATGATAATAATAATATTAATATTGATAATAAAAATAATATTAATATTGATAAAAATAATATTAATATTGATAAAAATAATATTAATAATGATAATAATAATAAAAATTATAACAATAATAAAAATTACAATTATAAAAATAATAATAATAATAATAATAATATAATAATAATAGTGGAAAAATTAATAATAATAATGCTAATAATAATAGAATTAATAATATTAATAATAATGGTATTAATAATAATATTGATAATAATAGTATTAATAATAATAATAATAGTATTAATAATAATAAGAATAATAATGTTCATATTAATAGTATTAATAATAATATTATTATTATTATTATTATTATTATTATTATTATTATTATTATTATTAAATGGTGGTGTCTCATAGTTTCCGTGCCTACTGCGCCATCTATGGAGAGGCAGGCGAACCAATTTGCCTGTCAGACAAAACAACGGAAGGGGAGGCCGAGACGCCGCGAGGAATCCGGAAGTACTGTCCTGTATCCGCGCCGCCTTATTACACTCTTACAGTGTGGGGGGGAGGGAGGGGAAGAGGACTCTCCCGGGACTGCGAGATCTTCCCTATGTCGAGGGAGGGAAAAAGATGAAAAGATGGAAGCTTGCAGTGGTGTGGGGACTCTGGCGCCAGACGGGACGGGGTCGGGATGTGTCTGGAGCAGCACATCCACAGGCTCTGGATAACACGACTGTCAGCAGGCTATAGTGACGGGAGAGCATCGATACAACAGAGCAAACGACGCTAGTCGAGACGGAAAGAACGACGAGTGCAGGTAAGGAGGAATAGAATGACAATGATTGAGAGTTTGGGACATGAAATGCAAAAGTAAGAAATAATAAATAAAACAGATTGAGAAAAAAGGAATGGAGCAGAAACGAACTTAAGAATAACTCAGAGAAAACTAAATTTAAAAAGAACGAAGAATGGAAAAAGAAATATATGGATGGAAATAGAACAAAATAATAATAAATACAAATATTTAGGTGTTACAATCACAGATGATGGAAGGAAATACGTAGAAATGAAAGAACGTTTGAAGAAAGGAAAATATGGAATATCCACCCTTAATCAAGTACCTATTATGGGATAATAAAATCAGAATTGAAACTAAAATAGTACATTATGCAACGAGCCTATAATGGTATTAATTAAGACGCGAGTATGTTTGTTTATGAAACGAGTGCAAGCTCGTTTCATAATTTTCATACGAGCGTCTTAATTACCATTATACGCAAGTTTCATACGACTTTTTATGCACGACCATATTTCTAACTTGAAATTATTCATAAGTATTCATGTTATGGTTATGTAAGAGAGGAGCGAAACTGACCTTCTAAATTGTGAGATGTGCGCAGACGCGAAAGTATTGATTTTTTCCGAGGAACGAATGTCATTGACCTTGATATAATCTAGGGAATAACAGAAACATTAATCTTGATATAACCTGGAAATTGATTTACAATTGAAAAACGAAATGACAAATTGAATATATTTGAATATTATTTACAATTAACGCTAATTATTATAGTAACAGAACATAACCTTCTGCGACAGAATTGGATTTTCAGCCTCCGTGACGTTTCGCTAATTGTCTTTCGATTGCATATCCGAGAATAATCGATAATTGCGCTTTTATAATGCTACAATGGTGATTTCTCATTGGCTGAACAACTGAACTATAATGAATAGGTGTACTTTAATGAGGTGCATTAAAGGGCTACTACCAGGTGTATAATTACTACATTTCGGCATGGTCGAGCATAAATAAAATTTATAAATCAATTGTGAGAAATACAACTTTATATGAGACAGAAACTTGACAATTGCAAAACGCATTCAAAAATAAATTTTTGGCCTTAGAAATGGATTATTGGAGACGATCAGCAGGCGTTTCAGGAAGAGATAAAATTAGAAACGATATAATGAGAGAGTAAATGCAAGTTAAGAATGATATTGTAGAGGATATTTTCACAAGACAATTATATGGTATGGGCATATGATGCGAATGAATACGGGAAGATTACCAAGGTTGGCATATGATTGGACCCATCAAGAAGAAGAAAAAGAGGAAGATCTATGACAACATGGAAAAAGAGCATTCTGGAAGTTATGGAAAGAAGACAAGTAGGAGAAGATCTATGGAGAGATAGAGGGGAGTGGTATCTTGCAGTGCGATACATTTATCAGTGACTGTAAATTAATATTTGGCTGTCAGAAAATGTCAAAAGGCATTGTAAACTGACATATACAGAGTGTTTAAAAAATACGGGGCATAATTTCAGGTATGTATTTCCCACATGTAGACAATCAAAATAGTTCATTACATGTGTCCGGAAATGCTTCATTTCCGAGTCATGGCCTTCACAACATTGAAATTCACCGGAACGTTTTTCTTTCCGCACGTCGTTATCATTACAGAAGATGTTCAATATGTCCACCTCCTGCTTGAATACAGACCTCACATCGATGTCTCATTCACCTGCGAACACGATCCCAAACTCCAGGAGTATTGCGTATGTCCTCAGAACATGCCACAATTCGATTCCGAAGGGATTCCAAATCAGGCACCGGAGACGAATAAACCAATGATTTTAAATGGCCCCACAAGTAGAAATCGAGAGGGTTCAGATCATGTGAGCGTGGAGGCCAAGCAATTGGGCCACCTCTACCTATCCATCGATCAGGAAACCTTCGATCCAAGTACGCCTACACAACACTGAATGTAACCTTCGCCTCGGAATGAACTGTCAGAGTGCCCCCTTAATGTCTCCTTTGACGGCAACGACCTGCGGAAAGAAAAACGTTCCGGTGAATTTCAATGTTGTGAAGACCATAACTCGGAAATAAAGCATTTCCGGACACATGTTGTAATGAACTATTTTGATTGTCTACATGTGGGAAATACACACCAGAAATTATGCCCCGTATTTTTTAAACACCCTGTATATATATATATATATATATATATATATATATATATATATATATATAAACAAAAGTAAAAGAAGAAGGAATGAATGAACATAGAATTTAATAAATAACGAATAACCACAAAATAAATAAATCAGGAATTAAGGAAATATAAGTCAATAAAGAATAAAATAAAAGGGAAAGTTATGGAAAAAGGAATGAAAGCAAAAATAAATTCAAAATGTAGAAAAACTAAATTATGAAAAAAGCAGAAATTAAGGAAACAAAGTAAAAGATACAGGAAGAGCAATTAAAAAAGTAATATCAGATAAACAAATAAAAAAACAAAAAGCGAAGTAAGAAATGAGCAAAGAATATAATAGACAAAAAGAGAACAATTTAAGAAAAACTGAAGAAAAAACTAAATAAGAAAAAATTAAGAAAGTAGTAATGTGGAAACCAAATACAAGGGAATCAAATAATAATATGAAAATAGGTAAACAGAAAAGTAAATAAAAAGGAATGAAAAAATGTTTTAAGAAAGAAGTACAAAACACATACAAGATGGAATGAAAAGGATATTAAAAATAAGCAAAGAAGAAAGCAAATAAAAAATGAATGAAAAATATTAAGAAAGAGCAAAGCGAATAAGAAGTAAAGAGAAAAGCAATAAAAAGGAGGGAAACGAGAAACGAGAAAACGAAATAAAAAAGTAAACGGAAAACAAAATATGAAGGAATGAAGAAAGGATTAAGAAAGAAGTAAAGAGAAAATGAATTAAGAAAGGAGTAAAAGGGGAATCAAATAAGAAAAGACGAAATAAGGGAGAAAGAATAGCCTAACAGGCAAATCAAGTATGAAAATAAGAACAAAATAAGAAAGAAGTTAGATTAGTAAGAAGAAGACGTAAGAAGAAAATAAAACCCAGTAGATAGAAGCGAAAGTAAAGGAAAAACTGAATAATAAAGGAAAACGAATTAAGAAGAAATGATTACACGGAAAACTAAATATGATAAGAAAAAATAAATAAAAACTAGCTGAGGAAAAAAAGAAATTAGAACATGTGACAAGCACAATAAAAAAAAGCTGAAAGGTAAGATTAAATAAAAGCAAAAAGGAACAACATTAAATTAGAAAAAAAAATGAAAGAAAAAATGAAATAAGGAAAGCCAAAAAGGAAACAAAACTAGAAAAGAAAAAAAAAATGAAAGAATAACGATATTTGAAAATCTGGGAAAAACTATATTAAGAAGCAATAAAGAAAAAGGAAAAAGAAATTAAAAGTATATAACAAAGAAAAGGAAGTAAAAACAAACGTAAAAAACTAAATTAAGAATGAAGGAAAAAAGAAATACGAAAGATAAATGAAAATGCAGTTAATGTAAACGACAAAAGAAATTAAACGAAATTGCAAAGAGGCGTAGATAACAATGAAATTAAGCAGAATGTGCTAAATTTGCATAGGGGTAAAGAAAGGTAATGTTCAAAGAGGAATGCAGAATAAGAAAATTCAAGGAATAACATGTCTATGGGAATATTAATTAAGATACAATAAAAAAATTAAAAAAGAATAGGGGATAGAGTAATGGAAATTTAAGACAAAAGAAAAGATGCATAAATTAAGAAGTGCATTAAGAAGAAATGACATGAATATAGAATGGAAGGAGAAAAATTGAAGCAAAAAAACATTAAAACAAGGACGAAATGGAAAGAGAAATGAAGGACGAAATTCACAAAAGAAAAAGCAGAAATTTAAGAAAGAACTCAGAAAAATTTAACAGGAATAAACATAAGGACGTAACAAATTAATAAAAGAAAAACATAACGGAAAAAATACCAGAAGAGAGGAATAGGAAAGAATGCAACACAAAAGCTATTGCTGGAAATCTAAGTTAAAAAATAAAGTGGGATTTAGCACTTGTTAAAAAATACTTTGTAGAAACCGTGAGGAACACCTACCGCGCCAGGCGAGTGATTCGGCGTCACGCAATCACAAGTGCCGCCCTATTTTTCCGACATGGTAATAATGAAAGACGAATAACAGAGAATGCTGGTGGACTAACGAAGGAAAACCGGAGAAGTCCACCACAAATATAACTTCATCATCGCCGGGTTTTGAAGTTGGGTCAGCTGTCATAAACCGGCGTGCTGTCCCAAGATGGTTTTGTATTTAAGTAACAATTGACATATTGCATTACAAGCCACTCTTGCAAATATCTGTGTTCGCGGTCACTACATTTTACTCGCATAGTAGGAATATTTAAGCTGGGAGAGACCACAAGGTTTCCGTGGTGTTACTATGAGTCCCACGATGAAATGAACTGGCTTACCGCAAATCCCATCACGGTTGATACAAGATTTAGTGGCAGAAATGAGGTGTAGATGGGTGGTCCCGTGGTATATTAGCCTCTGCTTTAAACCCGTTCCGTTCTGGAATTTCCTACTGTTACATTATGTTTCGTTTTGCGATGAATGTTCGACAATTTCATTTTTATACGAAGATTAACACCTAGTTCAGGGAGTTTAGTTTTTGTAATTTTGAAAAGGGTTGGCCTGTCATGTTATTCCTCACAAAATTTAAGACATTATTTAACATTTCAGGTTAAGAGACATTTTCACATACTACAAACACAGTCTACTATAAACAGTCGCGAAGCTTGAGGTGATTTTTTGCAAATCTCGTGATAAAGCGCTCCAAGCGGTTAGCAACTAGAAACAATAGGCTGTCCACGGTCGACTTTGGACTGTGTCGTATTTCCATCGAGTGCTAGCTCGTTGCGTATTTCACATTGATGCTTGTGAAATGTTCGTTATTGGTTGTAATGAAAATGTTAATGGCTAAAATACAATAATTGGAATAATAATATTTTACTAGAGACGTAGAAAAATTAAGTTTGTTTTAATGAAATTTATTGATCACGTTTTATTTTCAATTCTGGTGGGATTATTATTGCTTAGGCCTACTTTTTTTTCAAAGGATATGTTTTTAATTATAGCTGTTAATTTTGTTATTTTTATTTGTTACTTTACTAGAGACGTAGAAAAGGTCTGTTAAAATAAAATTTATTGATCACGTTTTATTTCCAATTCTGGTGTGATTATTATTGTTTAACCTCATCCCACTTTGTTAACTACGTAAGCCTACACTACAAGTGCCGGTACACGTAAGTTACTCCATTAATTCATATTTCCATTATTATTGTTGTAAAGGGAAATGCAAATTAATATTTATTGGTTTCATAGTTAATTATCGCTATAATCTTGAATGAGTGAAGCGATTATAGTAAATTTCAGTTCGTTTTGCACAAACAAAAATAATATTAACCTATTTCTTGCAGGTATCTTCGAGTTTATGGTGGAATTTAATATACTTCATTAAAATAATAAATTAACTTTATGCATTTAATATTTCAATAATGGAAGGAAGGTGTTAATTTTTCCAAAAGAACACAACGAAAGTGTAACATATTTTGTCGACTACTAGGAGAGAGATCTGCGATGATGAGGCGATAGTAGCGATCCTAGTGGTGGGCAACTACCCATGTTTGCATTTTTAGTACATATTGAGCTTCGCGACTGTATATAGTAGACTGTGCTATAAACGAAAGACTATTCACCAAGAAACTAGTTCGATTAATTAAAATGTGTCTCAATGAAACTTACAGCAGAGTCCTTAAAGGGCAGCTTTTGTCTGATGCTTTTCCAATTCACTGCGGGCTAAAGCAAGGAGATGCACTATCACCTTTACTTTTTAACTTCGCTATAGAATATGCCATTAGAAAAGTCCAGGATAACAGAGAGGGTTTGGAATTGAACGGGTTACATCAGCTTCTTGTCTATGCGGATGACGTGAATATGTTAAAAGAAAATCCACACAAACGATTAGGGAAAACACGGGAATTTTACTTGAAGCAAGTAAAGCGATTTGTTTGGAAGTAAATCCCGAAAAGACAAAGTATATGATTATATCTCGTGACCAGAATATTGTATGAAATGGAAATATAAAATTTGAAGATTTATCCTTCGACGAGGTGGAAAAATTCAAATATCTTGGTGCAACAGTAACAAATAGAAATGACACTTACTTACTTACTTACTTACTGGCTTTTAAGGAACCCGGAGGTTCATTGCCGCCCTCACATAAGCCCGCCATTGGTCCTTATCCTGAGCAAGATTAATCCAGTCTCTATCGTCATGTCCCACCTCCCTCAAATCCGTTTTAATATTATCTTCCCACCTACGTCTCGGCCTCCCCAAAGGTCTTTTTCCCTCCGGCCTCCCAACTAACACTCTATATGCATTTCTGGATTCGCCCATACGTGCTACATGTCCTGCCCATCTCAAACGTCTGGATTTAATGTTCCTAATTATGTCAGGTGAAGAATACAATGCATGCAGCATAGAAATGACACTCGGGAGGAAATTTAAGGCAGAATAATTATGAGAAATTGGTGTTATTTTTCGGTTGAGGAGCCTTTGTTATCTAATCTGCTGTCAAAAAATCTGAAAGTTAGAATTTATAAAACAGTTATATTACAGGTTGTTCTGTGTGGTTGTGGAACTTGGACTCTATGCATTCCTTTACCGACCGCTCGCCCTTATCTCTACTTGGGAGCTCTTCCTACCACTCCTATTGCTTCCCCTCTTTCGCGTCGCTGAGCTGTCAGGACTAAATAATCGGTCTGTGAGTGAAGTTTGTAGACATTGAATACACACAAATGTATGTTTGTAAAAGGTAGACATATCGAAGCAAGAATTGCAATTAGGGGAGAGTCGGGTAGTATCGGACATCGGGTAATATCCGACAGTGAGTTTCTTTCATCTACCACACGATGATAGTACCTGATTGACATGGTTACGTTTCTGTGATTTCACATATAGAAACGTAACCATGTCATTCAGGTACTACCATGTGGTGGTAGATGAAAGAAACGCACTGTCCGATACTACCCGATGTCCGATACTACCCGACTCTCCCCTACGTTTTCGTGTGTAGAAAGATTCCGTATTTAAAAAGAAACGTTAAGTAAAATGTCCCAGTCATTCGTTCTACTAACGTAAACAACAAATTCCGAAGCTCATAAAATAGAATAGAGGTCATTGGAGACGATGTCTAGACGTAATTTTGCGGCACTTTGAAAATTGAAAGGGGAAATCATCACGGAATGCGCTATTCTGCATTTCCTTCCAGGGAGAGCTTTCCTACTGGCCATAAATATGTAAATATGCGGCGGACTTGTTGCTTCCTGACGTTGAAATTCACATTTCAATAGTTTCATCAGCACTACGGTGGTAACAGCCATGTTACTTACCATCACTTCGGGCTAGTCGATCGACAATCGATCGTGTCGCACACTGTGTGGGATTGCACGTTCTCACGTGGGACCTGCAGCCAAAATGCTAATCATTTACACACTTTTTATGCATATATAATTAATGCATTTTTTCCCACTGAAATTATTTTGCCCAACACTAATATATCAATTTTTATCTCTTTCTTTTATTAGCAAAATGACACAATTTCACACGCCCACCTGTAGGCCTATGTTTTTCATTACTTCTCATAAAAATCAAAAGCTTTTTTTATTTGTACTATTTTTATTATTCATCTAGCATTTTACCATGATAACGTACCACACTCTACAACGCAGTATAGTTCACACAACTAATTACATATACGCCCTTCAGCTACAACAGAGTACGACTAAATTAAATTATGATGGAATAAATTATCTAAACTGCCAATGAAATTTGTATCTATATAAATAAGCAGAACATTTTAATACAATGGTGATGTTCGTAACTACAACAACAAAACAATACTGGTTTCCATGGTGATAGCGATTTTCATTCTGGTGGTGGTGATAATGAGATGTAAATGGTGGTAGCGGTGCTGACACTGATATCTAGAAAGATTGTAGCGGTGATTTTCATGGTAATAATGTCATTGGTTGTAATGATAATGACGATTTTCATGGTAATAATGGTGGTGATTTTCGAGAATAAAATGCTGTGACAATTAAGGTGGCTGGTGATTTTCATGATCATAATGATGCTGACGTTTCATGGTGATAACTGTAGTTGCAATTTTAATAATTCGGTGATTTTAATGGTGATACTGATAACCATGCTGGTGATTTTTATCGTGATAATGATAGTAGTGACTTTCATGGCGATGACAATGATAATTTTCATGGTAATAATGATGCTGGTGTTTTTCATGGTGATAATAATGTTGGTGATTTTCATGGTGATAATTATGGTGGTGGTTATTATCCTAATGACTGTGGTAATTTTTATAACGATAAGCATCATGGCGATTTTCGCGGTGATAATTATGCTAGTAATTTGGTGACAATCACCGTGGTGATTTTCATGGTGATAAGCATCGTGGTGATTTTCATGGTGTTAAGTATCGTGATCATTTTAATGGTGATAATGATCGTCATGGTGATGACTTTTATGTTTATAATGATGTGTTGGTTTCCACGTTAATAAATGGATAATTAAGCAGTTGATTTGAATTGTAATGATTATGAGGGTGATTTTATTTTATTTTATTTTATTTAAACTTCATTACCAAAAGAAGCAAGCTTCCAATTATAGGCGGGTTACATTGATAATGATGATTTTAATGATAACATTGATTGTAGGGATTTTATGGTGACTATTACACTCTTACTACGTCATACTACTTTTGACCAATAAAACGGTACGAAAGGACGTATTTCAACCAATCATGGCTGCTTATCGCACAATTTTATCGCGTCCCTAGCATTTGTTTAATTTTATCGCGTCCTTAGCATTTGTTTCTTTGTTTGCAAACATTTGAAACTGCGCTGGTCTGGACGTCAAAAAAAAATATATATAAAATTACAAATCACTCCAGTCGATGCACAGCAGTTTCAAATATGACTCGCATTGGCATTCAAGAATAATAATTAATAAAAATCACTGATCATACCTATGCATCTTCTGAAATCCGATTTACAAATAAATGAAGAGCACCATTCGGAAATCCTGAATAAGTTGAACACACCATGTAGGCCTAAATCAACTAGTTCCACTTCTATTACGCACACGTCCAATATAACATCAATTGAACCACCAACCATATTCAAATTTGAAAATTGTACATTCAATAATTATCCCTTTTAAAATTATTCATTCGGAAATTTTAAAATTATTCATGTTTATTTTTTATGTCATCGTCGTTAATTAAAACTTTTCTAACACTTGTGTATATTAGTTAGGTTATGTTATAGCTTCTGCTATATGACATTATGGATAGTCACGTATCAGAGATTGTTTAATATTAAGATTTATTGAAAATCATCTGTCAAGTGACGTTGATTACTGGTATTCGGATAACTGAAGTGGAATGTTGCATTTTAATAAAAATGAAACTGAATCAACAAAGCCTTCTTGAATAGTAACTTTGCCATCGTGTATAATAAATCGAGAACTTCTCACTACTGCCATCTAGCATGCATCTAGCGTAATATTTGTAATGTTGAGATGGTACAATAATACATTTGAAGACAGTTGTATTTTCGTAAGTCAATTAATATTTTATTGTATTGGAGTACTTTGTTACTTCTAATCTTTATATACTTTCTTCTAATCGTGTAATAGTCAATTAAATCCCACTCGAGTTTTGATTTTCTCTAGATAAATCAAAACGTCTAGTGAGATTACTGTTGATAATCGTGGTGGTTTTCATTGTGATAATGATGGTATTTATGGTGATATTCATGATTTTCTTAGAGTTAATGAAAATGACTTTCATGGTGATAATGGTTGTGGCGACTTCCACGATGGCAATGATGGTTATATTGTTAATCATATTCATAGTGGTGATGGTGTCGGTGATATTCATGGTGGTGGCCGGTGATGATTTTGGTAGTGATGATGGTTATGCTGGTGGTGATAGGAGTGATGATTTTGAAGATTATGACAGTAGTGATGATTTCAATGACGTTGACATTAGTGATTTCATGGTGATTGTGGTAAAAATAGTTACTTTCATGGTGATTTTCATTTTAGTGGTAATGACGGTGATTTTATAAAATAGGAGTAATGATGACGACGATGATATTGATGAAACACAGGCCTTCCTTCGAGATGACTGTGACAGCGAAAGAATGGCGTGTGAACCATGAGACATTTCTTACTGGTTTTCACATGACTAACGAGTATTCTGAATTTATTTTATTGGAAACACGTATCGTACACTGAAAGAAACAAGACCCCTTCATATCTGACGAATTGTTGCCATATGTAACACAGAATTTCTCTTTTTGTCGTATCTTGATTTGTGAAAGGATGTAAAGCCAGCAGAGATAAGAGAAAAGAGTTGACAGCTATGAGAGAAAGAAATGTTATGTATACATAAAAAGAAGGGCGAATTTATATCGATACGAAAGAAGGAGACCATGAGGTATCGGTTGCCAAGAAAGTGTCACCATTATCAAAACTGTTAACGCAATATTTTTAACGTGAAAAGGTTAAAAACATTCTCCAACTTCTGGAAAGATAATGTGCATAAAGTATAGAAGCTTCGTAACACTGTTTTTCAGCATATAACCTCTGGAAAATAATCTACACACATTTGTCTCATATCGTTATTGGTTGTTATTTGCCTGATATCCAGAACAAAAAAAGAGATTTTCATAAGATCTCTCTTGTCATTGTCAAAGAGATTATACGAAATACGTGATGAAAAACATAAGAACGGGGGAAGGAAAATGAAAAGAAAGAAGGAAGGAAAAGAAACAAGGTTTAAGAAAATAATGAAAGAAGTAAAGCGAGAAGTGCAGGAGAATAAAAAATAATCAGAGATAGACAGGAAGATGAAAGAATAGAAAGAAAATAGAAAAAAGGGGAGAAAGGAGGAAAAAAGAGAAAGCCTTCGCGAAAAGCTAGGATAGAAAAGGAAAGACAACAAAAACAACAGAAGGCAGGAAGAATTACAACAAAGGAAGAAAGGTGAGCTTTAAGAAAGGAAGAAAGTAATCATGGGTAATACTACACAGATCATATTAACTCCGCTTTTTTGTACTTCAGCATTATGAACAGTCTTCATCATTACTGAAAATCGTGCATAATAATATAACTACAAGATACCCTTTACATATAATCACAAGGAAGCGCATGCTGTTCATACCACATAATTTTCATATTGGACCCATTGCTTGATTTTAATATTTTAACAATTTTTAAATTTGGATATACATTTAATGTTTTATGATTTCATTTCTTTGTATGATCTCACACTTTCAACATGACTTACCTTCATGTAACCCAGCGGTGGCGAAAATGTAATCGTGCTCAAAGCAACTGTGTAACCTGCAACGTGCATAGCACCTATGGAGGGAGACATACACCCGAAGGGGAAGTGAAGCAACTGTCCGACTTATTAACGGATTTCATTTTCCTTACGTCAAGCACTTAAATATAATTTTATATAGTACAGGGAACAAACTATGTTTAGTACGTGTAACGAAGAAAGAAATTAACAATAAATTAACAATAAATTAACAATATCACAACCTAAAATTAACTGTCTTCAGAATGTCTCTGCGACAAAGTTTCAAAATCAGGAATTATGTCACTTACTGCCAGTCGTAGTTGATCACGAAGGTATTTGTCTGTCAGTCGTGATCTAAATTTGGTTTTTACTATTTTAATTGTTGAAAATAATTTTTCACAAACGTAAGTTGTAGCGAACATGGCTTCAAGAGAGCAAGCGAAAGAACGAAGCTTCGGATATTTATTTTTTGGCAAAGATTTAAAAGTTCAACATTTGTCAAGTCCTTACAGTAACAGTAGGGTTTAAAAAGGGCGCGTCAGCTACTATGGCTATTTGCGCCCTTATCTAAAATTCTTCATAAAACAAAGACATAAATAATATAACAATCAGAGTGCTAGAGAAAATAAAAAGCGTTGTCACGGTAAAACGAGATACACTCAAGTCCTTACATCTAGAATTCATTTGACATCACATATTAAATCAGTGAGTTCAAATTGAAGAGCTAACCGCATTATTCGTACTTCTGCTGAAAAAGGGTCGACGTATAGAGATGATGATGAAGATGGTGATGATGACAACAACAACAATAACATTTAACCTTTTAATGTTTCATCAGTAACATGTAGTATAATGCCGTTTTATATTATACAACCGTTTTCCTCGTAATACTTGTGAACAAATCATACACTTAATATTCTCATCATATTGACAGCAAAAAAATGCATCCTCCCATCTTACTTGGAGCTTTCGTACATGGTTTCGAGAGAGACATATGCCACTCGCAGGTCAGAGAGGGTGGGGGTTGGCGGAGGTTAGAAGCAAGCACAGCTATCACTGCGAGCCACAATGTCTCGCGAGTCACGTTCTCGCCACGGCTGATGTAACCCATTGTCTTTCATTGTTTATAATGTAAAAAAAACTGTTCATTTTAAGCGTTGATGATGATCTGATGATGGTTTTTTAAAAAACCAAAAACGTTTATCATGAAATAACATATTGCTCTATTATATTAAATCAGATAAGTTTATGGCGGTCTTATATGAAAAACATTTGTTACACAATTACCAAGAAAGTCTTAAAACTCATAGCATCTATAATCACAAGAGGTTGAGGAATCAAGGATAGGGCCTATGCAGAATTACGGAAATCACAATAAGGAAGAAAGAAAAATAAAATAAAGAAAGATGACATAAAAAAGAAAGCAGAAACGAACTAAATAAAATATGAACGGTAATAAGAAATGTCGACGGGAATATTGTACGAAATGGAAATATAAAAATTGGAAATTTATCTTTTGAAGAGGTGGAAAAATTCAAATATCTTGGAGCAACAGTAACAAATATAAATGACACTCGGGAGGAAATTAAACGCAGAATAAATATGGGAAATGCCTGTTATTATTCGGTTGAGAAGCTCTTATCATCCAGTCTGCTGTCCAAAAATTTGAAAGTTAGAATTTATAAAACAGTTATATTACCGGTTGTTCTGTATGGTTGTGAAACTTGGACTCTCACTCTGAGAGAGGAACATAGGTTAAGGATGTTTGAGAATAAGGTGCTTAGGAAAATATTTGGGGCTAAGCGGGATGAAGTTACAGGAGAATGGAGAAAGTTGCACAACACAGAACTGCACGCATTGTATTCTTCACCTGACATAATTAGGAACATTAAATCCAGACGTTTGAGATGGGCAGGGCATGTAGCACGTATGGGCGAATCCAGAAATGCATATAGAGTGTTAGTTGGGAGACCGGAGGGAAAAATACCTTTAGGGAGGCCGAGACGTAGATGGGAGGTTAATATTAAAATGGATTTGAGGGAAGTGGGGTATGATGATAGAGACTGGATTAATCTTGCACAAGATAGGGACCGCTGGCGGGCTTATGTGAGGGCGGCAATGAACCTCCGGGTTTCTTAAAAGCCAGTAAGTAAGTAAGTAAGTAAGTAAGTAAGTAAGTAAGTAAGTAAGTATACATTTAATGTTTTATGATATTCATTCCTTTGTATGATCTGACACATTCAACATGACTTACCTTCATGTAACCCATTGTCTTTCGTTGTTTATAATGTAAAAAAAAAAAAAACTGTTCATTTTAAGGGTTGATGATGATCTGATGATTGTTTTTTAAAAAAACCCGAAAACGTTTATCATGAAATAAAATATTGCTCTATTATATTAAATCAGATAAGTTTATGACGATCTGATATGAAAAATATTTGATACACAATTACCAAGAAAGCCTTAAAATCCAATGGCCGTATACACAGACATTCTTAGCGCGGGCTTCCGGTGGATGATCAGCGAACTAACGTTTTTCGTATTCATAAACCAGTGTTAGCGATATGATATGATACGAATCCTGTACAAGTAATCAGTCGATAGCCGGGGCTAGTTTAGCATGCTCGTAGCGCGGGTTAGCGAAATGTCTATGAATAGCATAGTATCTATAATTACAAGAGTTGAGGAATCAAGGATAAGGCTTATGCAGAATTACGGAAAACACAATAGTTGAAACTATTCACTAAAGGAAGAAAGAAACAAAAAAAAAAGAAGAAAGATTACATAAAAAAGAAAGCAGAAGCGAACAAAACAAAAGATGAACAGTAATAAGAAATGTCCGAACAGAAAGGGTGAGATTGAGAGAGAAGAAAAAGAGAGCGAGAGAGAGAGAGACGGTCTAGTTTTTGTAAACATGAACAAAAAGGACTTTACGAAAAGGCCACAGCTGGGAACGGAACCCAATATCTTCAAAACAGCAGACAGTGTGACCAACACTCCAGCGACATAACACAGATCCCGGAAGTGATGTCACAATGTCGTTCCCAAGTTCTCCAGCGATGGTTCGATCCGGAAAGAACAAGTTGGTAGACATTTAAAACTTGCACTTAGAAAAACAACGTGTTTTATATCAGAGGAAAAAGTTCAAACACAAAGCAGAGGAAGCTTGCGAACCGAGACGCAAGGAGAAGAGAAAAAACGCGGTGTTGTGTTGTTAGAAAGAAACAAGACAGAAACGAAACAAAATCTTAAATAAATAAGACATCTTTACTTCGTGTAGGCGGTGGGAGAGAGACAGAAGAAACAAAAGGCAGCGGCTCGGAGATGAAAGAAAAGTCAGTTAACGCGCGGCGGTTGGAATAGGTCACGGCATGTCTGAGCTGGTGCAGGGGGAATCTCCATGTTCTTTACCAGCCCGGTTAACACTTATCTTCTAAGTCAACATTCAATTGTTGCCAAACAACTTTGTCAAGCAAGTTCGCACTTCTATGTGTGGAATTTTCGGAAGCACTGTAATATCATATGTAAAATTATTACCCGTGATTTGGACTGCAAATATGGACAAAGCAATAAAGTGTTAGTACCGATTTATTTTTATCAAGCAACTGGGTATTCGACTCCCAGCAGATCCTATAAAGTTAAGATAACAACTTCGAAGTCACAACGATGAAAATAAATGTTGCGAAGATATAAATGGGATTGGATAACTAAAGGGACATACAAAAAAGAAAACAAGATTAAATAAAAATAAAAGAACTGGAGAAATGAGATGAAGACTATAAAAAAAGGAGAGAGACAAAGAAATTAAGATTTTAATAAATACTAGTGGCTTGTGCAGCAAATGCTGCTGCAAACTAAGTTCGTTAGACGTTCAATTAAAAATTTTTCAGATTTATTTTAAATGAAGAATACTTGTCTTTTTGATAGTTATTTGCTTCCATAATAATGAAACATACTCCCCCTCAATGGATTTTTTTAGTCCAAATACTTTTTTTTTTTAACCTATCCAACTTCAGTTTTTGAGTTTCAACGCGAAAACGCAAGTATCAATGTCAGGACGATAGCAGTAGCTATTTCAGGTCATTGTGGATTGTAGGCAAAAGTTAAAAAAAATGTCAGGTTTGCTAAGCTTTCGAACAATAGCATTTTCGTATAGCTGCTGCATGTAGAACTTGAAATGTAGAGCGTAAAATCATTTTATCCTACTAAGAGATCTTGCTGAAATGATCGGGAGACTACAAAATTTTCTAGGCCTCCTATTTTATCAGTAAGTAATACCTTTTTATCTTTCCTTAGGAACTGTAATTTTTGCGCTCTCTCGAGCCAATACTGAAGACAATGACACATATCAATATCTACACTACACCGCCATTAAGTATATGAAAAAAGATCCAACCCCACTGAGTTAATAAGTATAAAAATATTTAATTTTTAATAACAATATTATTATCTTACTTAAGTTTTGTAGTTATATATAGCAGTCACTCAGTAAATTATAGAAATGAAGATCTAAATTAAGATATTCTCTACATTTACTTACATTACATAACCTCAAAAAGTTTCACTTTCATGTCATCAATATAGCATCAATATTATGTACAATTAATGAAAAATAGACGCATCATGATATTAACTATAATAATATTTAATTTCTAATGATAATAATGTCATCAAACCACCTCAAGTTTCGTAGATTTTAATATCCAATACACAGCTGTACTCAGAAAATTATACGCTGCAGAACCAGTTTTTAATAACAAATTGAATTGAGCTCTAAATATGTCGGCAATCCTGCAGGTCATGGCCTTCGTGTAATAGCCTATTGTTTATTGTAGTGTGTGTTTTGTTCTGAAATTCAATCAAGTCGGCCGTGATTCAATAAAATTAGTTCTCAAAACTGACAACAGATGGATTTTGGAAAATAGGAAAATTATGTAGGAAAATTGACATTTCACTGAAAAGTACTACTTTTCCGAAAAACTTTGGATGCCAGGCATGAAAATGAGGGGTCACCCATTAAAATCCGTTCAGCCGTTTTCCCGTAATTTCGATTACCAGATCAAATTATATATATAGAGAGAGAAAAGAAAAAATCGGAAGAAAGCCAGAGAAAGGAAAAACATTAAGAAACAAAGAAAGAATGCACAAAATTAGAAAACGAAAGAAAAACAAAATGAATAGTTGAGAACCCTTACTGCGTGATTGTTTTATTGATTTGTATTCAATTGTTGTATTTTATCATCTTAACGAACTAAATATGATTACATAATTATACAGAATGTTTCAGAAATACTTTGGCAAACCTTGTGGACATGTTCCTCACATCAAAACAAGAAAAAAAGTTCATATAAACATATGTCCGAAAATCCTTAGTTTTTAAGTTATTAATGAAAGAACATAGCGAAACATCTGTTAGATATTGTCAGCTTGGTAGCAAGTGTTGGAACGTTAATCGATTCAGAAACTCATAACAAATGTTCAAAATGTTCTCCTCTAGTTTCCACACACGCTTGCACTCGTCGGATCACTGACTGTCTCACCCTTTCAAATACTCCCACACGGTATCGATTTGTATCGATAACATCATTCAATTATCTAACAAAATGATTATTATTATCGATTACAAACTTAAGTTAAGTTATTAGATTGTACCTCGAAACGCGTTCAACGTAAACTTGAAAGATAGATGTAATGCATTAATCTCTTATTGAATGAAGATTGTACATCGAATATTGTATTTTGTGCGAGATCGTGCGTATTTGCTTGTTTTCCGCACAGAACCAATACGCGGTAAGTGTGAAATACCACATTCAGTATTCCCAACGTAACACACATAACAATTTCCCTCTTCTTACCGCTTAAGCGCGACATTCATTTTACTGCTTTAGGCTTTTAACATATTATTTTTAGAGACGTTTAACATAGTAATAATTATAAATTGGAAACTTACCACTGCAATTTCACCTAAATTGCAATGTTAATTATTGTTTTTAAATATTTGCAAAAATTAAGTAAAGTCTACTACTCCACGAAACTTTTTCATTTTAATATTTTAACAATATTATTTATATAACATATTGCAGTAATTACATCCGCATCTGGAATCTTGTTGATTTTTTCACGGCTTCCTTAATGTTACTTGTATCAGGAATGCAATAAGTTTCGTGGAGTAGTAGACTTTACTTAATTTTTTAAAATATTTCAAAACAATAATTAACATTGCAATTTAGGTGAAATTGCAGTGGTAAGTTTCCAATTTATAATTATTACTATGTTAAACGTCTCTAAAAATAATACGTTAAAAGCCTAAAGCAGTAAAATGAATGTCGCGCTTAAGCGGTAAGAAGAGGGAAATTGCTGTGTGTGTTACGTTGGGAATACTGAATGTGGTATTTCACACTTACCGCGTATTGGTTCTGTGCGGAAAACAAGCAAATACGCACGATCTCGCACAAAATAACTTAAATAAAAGGGCCTCGTTAAGTAATTAACTGTTACGTGATTTCCTCCCTTTCTACGACCCTGCGACATAACCACTTGGACGGACAGTAGATAGTATATTGACTAATTTTATCTTTTCGGATCGGGCAGAAATGAAGATTGAATTTACAGTACGTAAGGTACTCTTTTATAGAGTAGGTACAGAATTATTTCAACATGAGTTACTAGTACGAAGGACGAAATTGGTATCTTCGGATTAGTTACAATAGTCTATAGTGCGATGATATGCACATTAGAACTAAACCTTTATCGAAATGAACGGCCACTATTTTAAAAAATGTGTTTCAATATTCGTATTATGATTATTTTTCAATTTAACTTCATTCTCTATTATGTACGCTAATGTGCTGTAGACAGTATTATATACACTACATAATGAGTACGTTCACATGAACAGCTCAGTTCATGAGTAAAAATACTCATTGTTAATACTGTACTGTATTTTGATTAAACAAAAACCTAACGAAAATGATCAAACTCAATTTCCTAGTTTACGTAAATGGATGAACTACTTTTCTTCCCTCCTACACCTAGTAAAGTGATTTGTTTGTATATTACGCCATTATCATCGAACTCCAGTCGTGGAAGGGGGTAGCAAACGGCGTTGATCCAAAGGTATAGCCAGGTTAATATTAAAAATGTTAGTAAATGATGTCCCTGTACAAAAGGATGCACCAAACACGAGCATATTACAAATGAAATCATAAGGCATAAATTAAATGTGGAAGAAGTAGAAAATAAAATTAAAGAATTTTTCAATATACAGACGAAATAAGTGACGCAAAACTTTTAAATATGCTATAGGATTACAATTCCAAAGGAAAGAGAGATGTCGGCACATCAACAAATCGTGAAAAGAAATATAGGCCCTACCGTGAAGAAGGAACTGACATATGCATAAGAAGAAGGAGAAGAAGAAGAAGAAGAAGAAGAAAATGTTCATTAAGGACCAGCAATGTCCCACATCACGGCACCTGAAGACGGTCATACTGCCCTATTGTAGTTGTATGCAACTGACAGCTAGAATAAACCTGACATCTCCATTATATGCCAGCCTTCCAATTCCATCGCACTCTTTTTATTTTCCGGGACTTGGGTGCTACTGTGTGACCCAGTTTCGTGTATTGAGGGCCATTGCACCCCTCCCCACCCCTATATACAACTCTTATCCCCACTCTTCACAGCTGAAGCTGGAACAGGCGCTGACGAAAAATAAAATCGATGTGGAATTTTTTAACCGTGGCAGGTAGAGCTGAGAGCAAGAGAGTGGCTGCAAGAAAACTCTAATCGATTGGAGGGGGAGGAGGAAGCACCCCCATGGCAGAAAAAAAATGGAAGAGGGAAAGAAGAACGCGCTTAAGTGGAATAATGGTACAAGAGGCAAGCTTCGTGGCGGGACGGAATAAAATTTTCATGCTGTGTAATTGCGTTTTCTGTTCTTGTTTTATTTACCAATGTTGTTACGGCTGCCATGCGGCCAAAAATGCGTAACGACACGTCCTACACTTTGCATTCTTTACAGAGATTATTGGATCAGCGGACGCAGGACTTGCTGTAAACACGAAAACAAATTTTTAACACAACACTTTCAAGTGAATGTCCATTGGGAAAATATCACGCTGTAATTTCTAAACCAATAAGAAAGCACTAAAATTACTACAATAGAGAAACACCAAATTTTTGTAAAAACCAATTGGTTGCCTTACTAAAGTTATCTGTTCAGAATTTAACGTTTTCAAGTTGGAGCAGATGTACAAATAATATACAAGACAAATTTCAAGATATATTGGCAAAATTATAATACGAAAAGGAACATATTATTTCATTTCACACAGTCCCAAAGTTTAACAGTTGCTGGTATGAAACATGGCTTCAACTATGGCTTAAATCTATATCGTATTTATATCTCAATATCCTGATTTAGAAAATATAAGTTCTGTGAATTTTAAACTTAAAATTAAAGTGATTAAAATTATAACACTTTTACTACGTAATAGGCCTACTACTTTTGACCAATAAAACGGTACGAAAGGACGTCTTTCAACCAATCATGGCTACTTATCGCACAATTATATCACTTCCCTAGCACCTGTTTTATTTGTTTGTCAACAATTCCAACTGCAAATTCTTTACGGTATATGCTTTGCGGTTGTCATTTGTTTCCCACATAGATAGTCGACTGAAAATGGCGGCTCCGTTCAAACATTTTGGTAAAAGGAACATTAGTGAAATAGAATTTTAGTGAGTCAATTAATATCTATTTTATTGTATTAGAATACTTCATATTCTTTCTTCTGTTTTTATCATCTGCCTACCATTTGTTTCTTTGTTTACCAACATTTGAAACTGCAAATTCTTTACGGTAATATAAAGCATGATTTGCGACCATCATTTGTTTACCGCATAGACAGTCAACTGAAAATGGCGGCTCCGTTCAAGCGTTTTGGTGAAGCTTACATTAGTGAAATCGAATTTTAGTACGTCAATTAATATTTTATTGTATTAGAGGACTTAATTTCTTCTAATCTTTGTATACTTTCTTCTAATCGTGTAATAGTCAATTAAATCCCACTGGAGTTTTTATTTTCTCTAGATAAATCAAAATCTCTAGTGAGATTACCGTTGAAAGATTAATACAGTAATTATTTTTGCATAAATATACTTATGATTATTATTTATAAACTCTTTTCACTGTAATTATTATTTGATCATATACCTTGTAATCTATACTATTTTATTGCTTAAATTTATTGTTTATTTTTCCTTCCTTTTACCTATCTATAATGCAATATTGTATATCTAATTCAGCTTCTGGCTGATATAATAATAATAATAATAATAATAATAATAATAATAATAATAATAATAATAATAATAATAATGATTTATTTTAGCTGGCAGAGTTAAGGCCGTAAGGCCTTCTCTTCCACACAACCAGCAAAAAGTGTATATACATATGCATGAACTTACAAAGAATTCAACAATTTGATTTAGATGAGAGTTACATGTATACAAGAGTTATTTACGAATTAAACAACAAAATACTATGAACTATTAATTAAACACTGAAATAAACTGGGTAGCAGAATTAAACTAAAATACATAGAATGTTAATATATTTCAAATTATATTAGATAATAGAAAGAGATTATTATGAGACAATTTTGAAAATGCAGCACAATCAGGATGATGTCTAAAGAAAAAAAAAAAAAAGCAACAGTGTAGTCAGTAATATTTTAAATCAGTATGATTGGAGTGAAATGCTAATAAGGTTATCTTTTAAGCTGTTCTTAAAGGTGTTTGTTGTCTTGCAGCCCCTAATACTTTGTGACAAGGAATTCCATTGACGCGAGGTGGATATTGTAAAAGATGAGGAATAACAAGATGTTCTATGAAGAGGTATATTTAGCGTGCCACAGATAAGTGATCTGGTATTTACGTCGTGGTTAGAGTATAGATAAGAGAAACGAGACGAAAGGTAATTTGGTGTTGAGGTGTGCAGAAATGTTGAGGTGTGCAGAATGTTGAGGTGTTGATATGTATATCTATTACCAGGCAATAGTCTCATTTGATATGTGTCAGAGGAAGAATTGTTTGTATACATTTGAAGTCCGATTAATTTTATTTTAGTGGGTTATTTTACGACGCTGTATCAACATCTAGGTTATTTAGCGTCTGAATGAGATGAAGGTGATAATGCCGGTGAAATGAGTCCGGGGTCCAGCACCGAAAGTTACCCAGCATTTGCTCGTATTGGGTTGAGGGAAAACTCCGGAAAAAAACCTCAACCAGGTAACTTTCCCCAACCGGGATTCGAACCCGGGCCACCTGGTTTCGCAGCCAGACGCGCTGACCGTTACTCCACAGGTGTGGACAAGTCTGATTAATGTTGCCAGTCAGTGATTATGCAATGGAGGAGGAAAGAAATAGGCAACCCTACCTCATTATCTCCTGGCTTAGTTGCATCATGAGTGATGCCATTGATTGATTGATTGGTTGGTCGGTCGGCCCATCCATCCACGCACCCACCCACCCACCCATCCATCCATTTATTCATTCATTCAGTAATTCAGGTAATATTGCAACAGCACGCATCAAGAAGCTACAATCAGAGCTTGAGTGCTTTTATTTTTGTTAATAACTTTTATCTCCTTAAAATGATTTATTATTGAAATAATAATATAATAATAATAATAATAATAATAATAATAATAATAATAATAATGATTTATTCTAGCTGGCAGAGTTAAGGCCGTAAGGCCTTCTCTTCCACTCAACCAGCAAAAAGTGTATATACATATGCATGAACTTACAAAGAATCCAACAATTTGATTGAGATGAGAGTTACATGTATACAAAAGTTATTTACAAATTAAACAACAAAATACTATGAACTATTAATTAAACACTGAAATAAACTGTGTAGCAGAATTAAACTAAAATACATAGAATGTTAATATATTTCAAATAATATTAGATAATAGAAAGAGATTATTACGAGACAATTAAAATACAGCACAATCAGGATGGTGTCTAAAGAAAAAAGTAACAATGTAGTCAGTGATAGTTTAAATCAATATGATTGGAGTGTAATGCTAATAAGGTTATCTTTTAAGCTGTTCTTAAAGGTGTTTATTGTCTTGCAGCCCCTAATACTTTGTGACAAGGAATTCCATTGACGCGAGGTGGATATTGTAAAAGATGATGAATAACAAGATGTTCTATGAAGAGGTATACTTAGCGTGCCACAGATAAGTGATCTGGTATTTACGTCGTGGTTAGAGTATAGATAAGAGAAACGAGACGAAGGGTAATTTGGTGTTGAAGTGTGCAGAATTCGAAAGAGTAAAGACAAAGAGTGTAAAGTTCTACGTTCTTTAAGTCGGAGCCACGAGAGACTTGCGAAGGACGGTGATATGTGATCATACCGTCGGATGTTGCACACGTATCTGACGCACATATTCTGAGCTCGCTGTAACTTGACTGACAATTCAGAACTTAGGTCACTTAACAAAACGTCACAATAATCGAAGTGCGGCGTTACTAGGGTTTGCACTAGGGTAAGTTTTAGTTGCTGGGGCAAGAAGTTTCTCAAGCGACTCAAACAGTGAATGGAGGAACAGATTTTTTTTATCGTTTCTTTAACTTGAAAATTCCAACTTAGATTATTATCAAAAAAGAAGCCAAGATTTTTTACGACAGATGAATAAGGGATTAGCGTGTTGTTAAGAGTAACAACTGAAAGATTACTGTTATTAAGGGAGTTAACTAAACGCTTATGTCCAATAATTATGGCTTGAGTCTTACTTGGATTAAGTGCGAGTCCGAAATTGGCCGCCCAAGTGGAGACAGTGGCTAGGTCACAATTTAACTTGTCAATCGATTCATTGATCGTATTGGGTCTGGAATGTATGTAAAGTTGTAGGTCGTCGGCATAGAGGTGATATCGGCAATACTGTAAGTTCTTTGATACGTCATTAATGTAGATAGAGAAAAGTAGTGGACCTAATACGGAGCCCTGCGGCACTCCCGCCTTTGTGCATCTCCATTGGGAGAATTGATTATCAAGTGAAACACACTGTTGGCGGTCACGTAGGTAGGAGTCCATCCAGCTCAAGGTATTGTCTGACAGGTGCAAAGCCTTCATCTTTGCAAGAAGCAAGTCGATATCAACAGAACCAAAGGCATTGCTGAAATCGAGAAGAGTTAGTGCCGTTACTTCACCCCTATCCACAGCTTCACGGATGTCCTCAGTCACTTTAAGTAGGCTGTATATTCACTTAGAATAATTAAAAGACATAGGCTATATTAACAACTACTCTTTTAGAGGTAGCCTATGCATTTTCAGTTTAAAGTACGAACGTTGCAATAGTAAATGTGTACTTATTTGCTCTTCTATTTTGTATTTTTTTTTATTTAATTGGTTATTTTACGACGCTGTATCAACTTCTAGGTTATTTAGCGTCTGAATGAAATGAAGATGATAATGCCGATGAAATGAATCCGGGATCCAGTACCGAAAGTTACCCAGCATTTGCTCGTCTTGGATTGAGGGAAACCCTGAAAAAACTTCAACCAGGCAACTTGCCCCGACCGGGAATCGAACCCGGGCCACCTGGTTTCGCGGCCAGACGCGCTGACCGTTACTCCACACCGTAATTTATTTTGTTCTTGTATTTGTTTACATGTCAGATTTCATCTATGCATTACGTTTACTTACTTTGTTGTTACCGGTGTCTATATTAGTTATAAAGATAAGTGTACCAAAGTGTCCAATCAATTACAATCCTATTTCAAGCTAAAACCTTTTTTTCAATTTGTAAAAGTAAATTTCCTTCAATCGTTACTCCATTTTTCTAGTTAGAAAATGTCATCAGAGTTCCTGTATAGTGGAGTGCGCTTGGTGTTCTGTCCTATATGTCTATGGTTGTGTCTAGCCAGCAAGACATCAGGTGCAACTGTTTGAAGGTCGGATATTCGGTTAGATGCTCAAGCTCGCCGGTTGTTCTAAGACCGGTCGAATATAAACCGGTTCTAGATGCAAAACATATTTTCTGCAAATACTTCACATCCACATTCTAACCACTGCAACACTTATTTTCGTTATGTTGCACTTAATTACAAACAAACAACAATAATGTGTAATATTTTTTAGAGAATCTAAGTTCATATCCGATCACGATTTTTAAACAGTGCATTTTATTCCATTTACTGAATACGTATATCAAAAAATGTATTTTATCTCTTTAATTTGAAAATATAATACTTGTGTAAAATACCAACCCTTTTTTTTTTTTACTTCTGCGCAATATTTAAACTCGACCTAGGAACAAAAAATCCTAGCTTCAGGGTTTGGATGTTTATATTTTGACATGGACAATTTTTGTTTACCTATAAAACATTGAGAGAAACGCGAGGTGTGCTGGATTTCCACAATGTCCGTCGCAATTGTTTAGATAGCGCTACTGAAAGCACTCTGCAAAACAGTTGACTGTGTACTTGCGCTGATACCATTTGCTTATCATTTTTATTACACATTATATGTATTTATTTTACTGTCCCAACCCTTAACCCTCTATCACCTTGTTATTCCATACGCTGTTGTTCAATTTTTAGACTGTACGGCACTAAGTATGGTTAGTAAAATATGTTTTACGTAAGTTAGAATGCTTAGTATAAAGAAATTTGAAACTTTTTCATTCTAGTTTATTAAACCATTATTATAATTTGAGACAAACAAAATTTTAACACGTACAGAATAAGAGATTTAATGTATAAACAATGGTTTCTTATTCACCATTAAAATGGGACACACTCACGAATTCGATTATGCGCAATGTTCAAAACATATAGAGGTGAGCCTGCCTGGAGAGAAATAAAAAATAGGTTGCAGCCGCCAAATTACTCTTCAAGGAACGACCACTCATATAAATTGAGGGAAAGAAGACAGAGGACGGACACTGGAAAGTTTTCTTTTCTCAATCGTAGTATCAGGGACTGGAATGCTTTACCTGCAGACTTACTAAAGGCTTTACCAATAACCAAAAACGTATTTAAAAATAGGCTTAAGGACTTTACTAATAGACGGTAGTATATTATACACACTACTTAAAGGGTGTAATTGATATCTTGTTATTTGAAGTGTTCTATCAGTGAGGAAGTATGTTGTGTCAGTGAAGTGTGTAGTGTCAGTGAAGTCTATTGTGTAAGTGAAGTGTGTTGGTGTCAGTGAAGTAGCTGTGCAAAGTATTTGAACAGTGAAATGGTTAGAAGTGTTAGTGAAATCAGATAGAATCAGTGCAGTGAGTGAGTTGACAGCGAAATAAGTGTAGTGCCGAAAGGTACTTGTGCAGGTATGAACCTGCCACACTCGTGGGTCTTAGTTCGAACTTAGAGTTAAGATACAAATTAGATTTACTTTAAATGTTATTTTAAGTGACCATGCTTCATTTAATTTATAATGCTCCTTGTTATTATTATTATTATTATTATTATTAATTATTGTTTTTTATTATTAATTGTCATTATTGAATGTAATTAGTTACCACTGCCACCGGGTATATACCCATTTGCAGTGTGAATAAATAAATACATACATACGTACATACATACATACATACATACATACATACATACATACATACATACATACATACATACATACATACATACATACATACATACATACATACATACATACATACATACATACATACATACATACATACATACATACATACATACATACATACATACATACATACATACATACATACATACATACATACATACATACATACATACATACATACATACATACATACATACATACATACATACTGTACTCCAATCACGAGAAAGTCTTCGGGGACTGAGACGAAGTGGGATAATGCTGTGAATGAATGTTGATGTCATAAGGTCACACACGTGGGTACTCTTATCTCTATTGGCTAGCTCTCACAGCACAAACCATAACATTGATCACACATATTGATACTACCCTAGTTACAAAATTAGATCACTGTTAATCTTTTGGTCTTTTAAACTCTCCATACAGGAAATAACATATAGAGGAGAGCGCATGGTTTTTAAATTGACGTTATAACGGTAATATCGTCTATTTACTTCGTTCCAATAGATGACGCAATAGTAAGCAAATTCCTTTCACGGTTGATCTCCTGGTTGGAGAACAGTACATACATACATATTTCTCCACCCTGAGCTGCGCTGATATTATTATTATTATTATTATTATTATTATTATTATTATTATTATTAAAGATAACTATTTCAAATTTACATTTTCCAGGGCACTCGATCATTAAAACTTACTTGTCATGTACGTTCCGAACTGGGAGTTGTATCATTTTTACTTTTAAGTGAAGCAATTGATATATAAGACCTTAAAAAAGCAAAAACGAAAATTGGGGGGAAGAAAGAAAAACAGTTTTCCCGATCCACTCGAATGTTTTTCTTGCTCGCTAGATGAAAGAATAACAATAGTGGGAAAATGGCTGATCCCTCTGACGCTCTAGTCTGCCTCCAACATCCTGAATAAAAGTGGCAACAGAGGAGGGGTAGCGGGGGTTGGGACGAGGGGAGGGGAGGGGAGCCAGACAATCATTCATTAGGGTACGCAATGAGACAACTCGGGCAGAAAACTCTCCAGCGAATGTCAAAGAAGCCACAAAGATACTCTCTACCGGCAACCGTAACAGAGAGCCGCTCAGCTAAACAGCGTCACCAAGCAAATACAACTCTTCCGCGTTTTATCAGAATCACCATGCTGGCATTGTAGCCAAAATTCACAACCACCGGCTCTTGAGATACCACGGTCTAGTATATACAGTCACGAAGCTCAATACGTAGTAAATATGCATCCATAGATAGTTGCTAACCACTAGGATCGCTACTATCGCCCCATTACAGACAATGCGAAATAATACCTGCACAGTCTATTGTTCGTAGTACCCTCATAAACTCAAGCTTCGTGATTGTATATACAGGGACATCATTTTATTTTTACTTCAATTTTTATTGTACCTGAGTTTTTAACGTACTTCACTACCACCCCTTCTACTAATTAAGTTCAACCGTCCTGCACACAGATCCAAGATCGCATATAGAGTCATAGTAGTCTTACGGTCATAGTAAACAGTACGTTTCAAAAATATGTTCGCGTTTTCCAATGACGAAAGAGCTTTCAATATTGAATCATTTTCGCACAGGTACTGTCGTCCGTTTCCCCTACGTCGTATCCCGGTTTCCCTCACCAGCTTGTATTCGCCAGCTAGCGGCTGGGCTGTCTTACCTCTTTTCTGAGAACATTAATTTCTGTTAGGAATTGGACGTCTACGTAATATTATACAACTGTTTAAAATAACTGAAATAAAAGGGCCTCGTTAAGTAATTAACTGTCACGTGATTTCCTCCCTTTCAACGACCCTACGACATAACCACTTGGACGGAAAGTAGATAGTATGTGTGAGTAATTTTATCTTTTCGGATCGGACAGAAGTGAAGATTGAATTTACAGTACGTAAGGCACTCTTTTATAGAGTAGGTACAGAATTATTTCAACATGAGTTACTAGTACGAAGGACGAAACTGGTAATTGGGATTAGGTACAATAGTCTATAGTGCGATAATATGCACATTAGAACTGAAGCCTGTATCGAAATGAACGGCCACCATTTTCAAAAATTTTAAAATATTCATATTATGATTATTTTTCAATTCAACTTCTTTCTCTACATTGTACGCTAATGTGCTGTAGACAGTATAATATATACTGCATAATAAATACGTTCGTATGGATAACTCAATTCGTGAGTAAAAACACTTATTGTTAATACAGTACTGTATTTTGATTAAACAAAAACATAATGGAAATTATCGAACTCAAAATCGCGATATTTCCTAGTTTACGTAAATGGATGAACTACTTTTCTTCCCTCCTATATCTAGTAGAGTGATTTGTTTGTGTTTTACGCCAGTATCATCGAACTACAGTCGTGGAAGGGAATAGCAAACTGTTTCCGGTTCTCTAAAGATACAGACAGGTTAATACTAAAAATGCTAGTAAAAATAAAATGATGTCCCTATAGTACCCTCATAAACTCAAGCTTCGTGACTGTATATACTAGACTGTGGTTATACGTTGGCCACAGCGTCGGACACAATTAAATCGTTGTGATCCATTATTTTTCATAATTACCAGACTTACAACACTTACAGATACTGTTGTAACTGCATTCAAGGGAGGTTTGAGTTGAAATTTAGACCTTTTTTCAAAATTATCAATTTTTTACTTTGATGTTTAAAAGTACTCCACTGTCTTCTTATATAAGATATCGATTTTGTCCTACGACTATTTTAAAGTTCATAAGGGGTAACACATAATTTACGACAAAGGCAATACTAATTTCCCGCTCTTCTTTGCTTTTTTATATATATTTTTTCTAATTTGTCATTTAACGACGCTGTATCAACTGCTAGGTTACTCAGCGTCGATGGAATTGGTGATAGCGAGATGTTATTTGGCGAGATGAAGCCGAGGATTCGCCATTGATTACCTGACATTCACCTTACGTTTGGGGAAGCCATCGGAAAAACCCCAGGGGAAACCATCGGAAAAACCCTAACCAGGAAATCAGTCCAAGCGGGAATCGAACCTACTTCCCAGTGCAGCTACGGATCAGAAGATAAGCGCCTCTGTCGACTCTGCTACGCTGGTGTGTGCTACAGTTTCATACGTATGTAAATTTACAAAACGCTCCTTGCGTCATAAATTTTGTCGTATCATCTTCAAATCTTTCTGGATATGGTCATAAATGTGGTAGTAACTTGAACTGAACATAGCGCCTGGAATGCACGACGCCCAAATGTCAGTTAAAAAAATAATAATTCCAACGTAACGATTAATTAATATGGCTTTCTTGCTATCCACTGACTACTAATAGTTTAAATAAATTGAATATTAATTGCTACTTTGCGCTGTATTTTACAGAATGTTTACTTTAACCCTCAGTACCCATTTTTGACTTACACTACTTCTGCTCTGAACGGCTCAAATGATAAAAAATCTTCTATTCAGACTATAATTATAGGGGTTCCACAAAGATCAATATTGGGTCCTTTACTATTTATAATTTTTATGAACGACCTGCTAAACGTCATACGTTCCTAATGAAATTATTTCTTCACACATGATACCACTATTTCGAAAGCATTTAATGCCATAAATATAAAAACGCCAAGCACACTACATAATTTATCTAAATGGTTTAGTGCTAATGGTCTAAGACTTAATCTGAGTAAAACTCACATTTTTGTATTTAGTCTTTATAATAATGTTGGCAGTGACAAATATGCAAAACTTTTAGGCTTTTATCTCGATAGCAAACTTACCTGGAAGTAATATACTCGAGCGCTGTGCGTCAAATTGTCAAATATTTACTTATTAGGAAGATTAAAACAATTGGTTCCTGCCAGTGCATTATTAAATGCCTATCATGGTTTCTTTCAGTCTCATTTGGATTTTGGAATTTTGTGGAAAAATGAATATGATTCTGGTAATACAGTACATTCTCACGAGACTAGAAATAACCAAGGCCACCGGCGTGGCTCAGTCGGTTGAGGCGCTTGCCTGCCGGTCTGAAGTTGCGTTCGAGCGCGGGTTCGAACCCCACTTGGGCTGATTACCTGGTTGAGTTTTTTTCCGAGGTTTTCCCCAACCGTAATGTGAATGAAAGGTAATTTATGGCGAATCCTCGGCCTCATCTCGCCAAATATCATCTCGCTATCACCAATCTCATCGACGCAAATAACCTAGTAGTTGATACAGCGTCGTTAAATAACCAAGTAAAATAAAAATAAAAAAGAAATAACCATAACCTAACTCTTTCGAAATGTAGATTAGCCAAGTTTTTTAATATCCATTTTGTTGTGAGAGTGAAACTTTTACTGAAAATTCCTCATTACATTAGAAATAATGATAATAGTAGAATTTTTAAAACTATATTAAAATATATGATTTTAGCAAAAATTTTCACACAGTTCAGGAATATACTGAATGTAATTTTAACTAATTCCTATGTAAATAGTTTCAACTTTGACTAAGCCTGCTGTAATTTTGTTTTAATTAATGGCTTTTAAATAAACTAAACATGTTACAGTATAAATTCAGGAAAGAGCGAGATCTGAATCCGGATCCCCTCGCTTAGGCCCAGCGCTCTAGCACTGAGCCATAGTAGCGGTTGCAATAAATAACATGGATTTAATTAGTATCATTTGCTCATAATTGTCTAATTAAACATAAAAATAATATAAAACTAATAAAATCATAACCCCCAAAAATAAAACTCCCTATCACTTTCTTCCCTTTCTTCTTTTCTTTTCTTCCTACTAGATTTATTTACGGGGGAGTAGGAGAACTGAAGCATCAAATCGACCTCTCTCCAGTGTCAAGATCACGAAATGCAGGAATACGCGGGTAAATTCCACGTTGTCACTGCAATTTCTAAAATACCTTGTCACATCGAATAATGATATTGTTTTACTAATATAAAAAAGAAGAAAAAACTTTGAAAAATACTCAGTATTTAGAGACTATTTTGATATCTCAAAGCAAAAATATGTTTGGAAAATGTAACTCCAATTGTTTACAAGTTACAATATCAACACTTTTTTCGCGGTGGGGAAGAATTTGTTTTTCCCCTCCCCTGCTTGTAATTTTATTGTGATTGCTATGTTCAAACAATAGTTGTGTAGTGAAGAGCATTTTGCTGCGATTGCTAGCGGTTAACATGTACACTGTACAGTACACACCAGGTTTTAGATTTACCTTTTACTCTGTTTTTATCTTCTTCTCTTTCTAGTTATCTTTCTTGTTTGATTTCGTTACTTATTTTTAATAAACTGCATTTTAAAAGCCTAACAGGTCAATAGTCCATGTATTGTGGATCCCTATCACCACGGCATGGCGCGTCCTCAGGTTGCGGATCCAGATATGGAGGATAGCTGTGAATATATTGAATAAGCAGTCGCGGACAGCCGATGACAGCTGGTCCTCCAGCTTGGGGGTTGAGCGAAGGGCTAACAATCCTAGATCATACATGTAACAGATAACTCCTCGCTACGTTAAAATCGGCAGCACTTTGAAGAGAACAACCGCCAGGATCGCCACCCGTCCGCCGTAAACGAACACGAGATGGCAGCGCAGTCGCTAATGCAATTAAAATGGGTATTATGACGTGACTCCTTATGTAACAACTAGATGGCAGCGTAGCAAACCTGACAAAAGTCGTTAACCTCAAAGCCTATAACCCCGACATATCTGTTACATATATGATCTAGGCTAACAAGCCGTCACCGTAAAAAAACAGCTTGTTACGAAACCTGCAAATAAGCCTCGGAATGGGACTGATTCTCTGGCACGACCAAGGATGACGTGAATATGTTAGGTTTGGAAGTAAACCCCGAAAAGACAAAGTATATGATTATGTCTCGTGACAACAATATTGTACGAAATGGAAATATAAAAATTGGAAATTTATCCTTTGAAAAAGGTGGAAAAATTCAAATACCTTGGAGCAACAATAACAAATATAAATGATACTCGGGAGGAAATTAAACACAGAATAAATATGGGAAATACCTGTTACTATTCGGTTGAGAAGCTTTTGTTATCTTGTCTGCTGTCAAAAAATCTGAAAGTTAAAATTTATAAAACAGTTATAATCTTATTACCGTTTGTTCTGTATGGCTGTGAAACTTGGACTCTCACTTTGGGAGAGTGAACAGAGGTTAAGGGTGTTTGAGAATAAGGTTTTTAAGAAAATATTTGGGGCTAAGAGGGATGAAGTTACAGGAGAATGGAGAATGTTACACAACACAGAACTGCACGCATTGTATTCTTCACCTGACATAATTAGGAACATTAAATCCAGACGTTTGAGATGGGCAGGGCATGTAGCACGTATGGGCGAATCCAGAAATGCATATAGAGTGTTAGTTGCGAGGCCGGAGGGAAAAAGACCTTTGGGGAGGCCGAGATGGGAGGATAATATTAAAATGGATTTGAGGGAGGTGGGATATGATGTTAGAGACTGGATTAATCTAGCTCAGGATAGGGACCGATGGCAGGCTTATGTGAGGGCGGCAATGAACCTCCGGGTTCCTTAAAAGCCAGTAAGTAAGTAAATATTTTAATACTATTAAATTGTAAACATATTGCATTGTATAATATGTTATTGTTATTAAAGTATTAATTCTATACATGTTTCATATTTGCATTTTTGTATGTTAAATGTAAGAATTGGACATGTTCTTTATTCTATGCTATAAAGCAAGTGTAAGAATATTATGGAACGAATAAATTCATCCATCCATCCATCCATCCATCCACCCATCCATATCCATCCATCCATCCATCCATCCATCTCCACCTCTGCTGTACTCAGTCGGTAATACACGACGTGTGCTGTGTTGCAAGACTTATTTAAACGGTTTTCGCTATTATTCAGTTTAAATTCATGGTCAAACGGTTTAATTTGCAAAAAGGATTCAAGACATTAACGTTCAGATTATGTTTACCTATCTGCTTGTATAGCAATCAGACATTTGTTTCAGACCATTACGGCAATAGAGCGCAGCAAACATTGGGTAAATACTATTTTTTTCTTCTTAACGGTTTTTCATCGAAGGAAAAGCGTAATAAAAGTTTTGTTATATTTAACAAGTAGAATCACTTCTTAAATTTTGGTGCAGGGGTTACTATACACCCTGTACAAACATTACTATACAGTAATCGCAACTAGTTTTGAAATATTTACGTAACTAGTACGTGAAAATCATCTTTAGCGGACGTGCATTATCATACGAGGCCGCTGAAGGTTTCACGACTTGTTACGTACAATATTTTTTTGGTACTCAGTCCGTAAAGTGGTTTCTAAAACTACTATTAAACTAAAATTTAATATTATTTTCAATATTTTATTCATATTGGCACGCCATTGCCTTCTGTTTATTAGAATATATTTCCGATATCAATTTCACAAAGGCGGTCACTTGAATAATGTGTTGTGATTGCGACAAATTCAATCTGGAAAGTGTTGCCATGAGAACATTATAGGATTATACACGTGTTACATATGACGTTTATTGCTATTCTACCATTAAAATAATATGTAAAAAAAAAAACATTACAAGTTTATAAAATATTACGTAGTAGAGATATGAGTAGACTCCTATTATATGACGTAATATAGGGCTATTGCATAGTTGCTAAGTAACCGTTTCTAAGACAATGTTATTTTGTTGTTGTTTTGAAGCTATTTCCTACACGTACGTTGAACAGGGAAATCATTTAATTTTTACTAACATTTCTAATATTAACCTGACTATACTTTTGGATTAACGGAAACACCGTTTGCTACGCCCTTCCATGACTGGAGTTCGATGATACTGTGAAAAATACAAACAAATCACTTTACTAGGTATAGGACGGAAGAAAAGTAGTTCATCCATTTACGTAAACTAGGAAATATCGCGATTTTGAGTTTGATAATTTTCATTAGGTTTTTGTTTAACCCAAATACAGTACTCTAGTAACAATAAGTGTTTTTACTCACGAACTGAGTTATCCATGCGAACGTATTCATATGCAGTGTATATTATACTGTCTACAGCACATTAACGTACAATTTAGAGAATGAAGTTAAATTGAAAAATAATCATAATATGGATATTTAAACACATTTTTTGAAAATGGTGGCCGTTCATTTCGACACAGGCTTCAGTTCTTTTGTGCATATTACCGCACTATAGACTATTGTATCTAATTCCAATTAGCAGTTTCGTCCTTCGTACTAGTAACTCGAGTTGAAAAATAATTCTGTACCTACTCTATAAAAGAGTACCTTAGGTACTGTAAATTCAATCTTCACTTCTGCCCGATCCGAAAAGATAAAATTACACAGACATGCTATCTACCGTCCGTCCAAATGGTTTTTGTCACAGGGTCGTAGAAAGGGGAGAAATCACGTGACAGTTAATTACTTAACGAGACACTTTTATTTACGTTATTTTAAACAGCTGTATAATATTACGTAGACGTCAAATTCCTAACAGAAATTAATGTTTTAAGAAAAGAGCTAAGGCCGTCCAGTCACTAGACTTTACAGAGGGGCGAGCAGAAGCGGATGGGGGGAAATCGGGATGCGACGACATAGGCAAACGGACGACAGTATCTGTGCGAAAATATGATTCAATATTGAAAGCTTTTGTCACCGGAAAACGCGAACATATTTCTGGAACGTACTATACTCACTAACTCAGTATGTTTACTGTGACCGTAAGGCGACTTTGACAGTATACACAGCCTTGGTTCTGTGTGGAGGACAATTGGAAGTTTAGTATTAGAGGAGGTGTGAGTGAAGTACATTCAAAAACTCAGGTACAATAAAAATTTGAAGTAGAAATAAAATGATGTCCCTGTATAAAATTGTATTGTGAAGGCGGCGATGACGTCATGGAATACTAGTTACTAGGTAACCTTTTCTCGCATCAGTGCCAGAAATAGGCCAATTATTCACTATTTATAGCGTCATAACAAATGTGTTTTAATGCAAGGATTGCGTAAATTAATTTTTCAACTCTAAACTAGTGAAGTATGGGTTTCTTATGGCTTATAAATTTGGTGCAGTTATTATAAACTGAGCGGTATTTATTAAAAAAAAGTTTTCATCCTTTTCTAGCGTCATTATTATAATATTTCCACATATATTTTGGAATGAGTGGAGTTCTCTTGTAATGTGAAACAAAAAAAGGCAGACTAAAAAATAATATCAAACGTGAACATACTTCAATTGTTATGTGTACACACACAAACATCCTGTTTTATTTTTTACCTCAACGAAATACGTGCATATTGTTAGTAAGAAGTTTTCATAGAGAGAACATGTAATGAAAAAAAAAATTATATACGCCACAAAATTAAATCAAGCGTGCTTTTTGCGTACAAGTACCGAAGATTTTTCGTCGATTAAACACGTAGCAAAAACCGCTTCAGGGCACTTCCTACTCGTACATTTACATACGTACTTGTATTATCATTTTTGAAATTTCACTAAACTCGTGGGGATGATGTAGTGAAAAAAAATGCTGCGGAAAATGTCTTCTTTTTAAATAACCATCAACTAAGCCTCGTATCTAATAAAACAGAACTTGCAAACCGATCCAAGTAACAAAAGGTTAATTTACAGACACTTCAAACCTTTCAATTAAAAACAATAATTCTTTTCAGCCGTCCGAATTTCCGTACTTAATGCAGTTTAATTGACAATGCAGTGGAGCTTTGTATCCTTTTACATAGAATATGAAATCTAATGAAGTAGTTATGTAAATCATTATCATCCAGTTTTCCGGGAAGACAAAAATCATACAGTAAAAATTTAATTTCGACACGAAAAGAAATATAGTAACGGACAATGCAACATGTGAAGGCGTCAAGTGGTTCCTTTCTATACAGGTAAACCGTAAGTAATGCCATTAATTTCAAGGGGTTATTCCTTAAGATATTTCAAACAAAAATCTTTAATACAATTTTGCTAGTTTCCGCTTCCTCTTTGAGAAAAAAATTATTTTATATGAAACATTTCATAGAGTGTTTTGGGAAAGCCATTGGTTTGATTCCCAATATGCTCAGTAAATTTAATACAACAGTGTATTATGATGATAAATGACTGAAAGGATTTTATTTTTGTCGTTTAAGGGGTTAGGTACAGCTTACAGCAGTAAAATTTTTGAAAAAATTAAACATTTTTTTCCTCCATTACTGTATCTTGTATAATAATGAAAATTGGTATGTGTAAAACACTGTCCTTCTGCTATATGGAAAATAATACTTTTACGGCTTAAAAAACTTATTTATATATATTTTTTCAAAATTCAAAATGATGGCAGTTTACTGCGCAGTGATGAAGCGTTTCTCTCATAACTCATAAACTTGTTAACTTTTTCATGTTGTATCTCTTTATTTTATAGCTGAAACTCATGTTTACAACTTCCTTAATATATTTTTTATTTTGTGTTGAAAGAAAATACTGATATTTGACCATTTTTAAAAATGAATTTCTTTTTTTACTAGACAATCCATCAAAGGTAGCGTAGTGATCTTGCATCATATTGTAGATATGACATGCGTAAATACACACACACAAAAATTCATCACTGATTGTTGGATAGTTTTTTAGTTATATGGGAAACGCTTCATCACTGCACAGTGAACTGAAATAAAAAAAAAAGGTAAATCATTTTTTTTAATCGTAAAAATATTTTTTTTCGTGTAGCAGAAGGACAGTGTTTTACACATACTAATTTTCATTATTGTACAAGACATAGTAATGGAAGAAAAAATATTGAATATTTCCAAAATTTTACTGCTGTAAGCTCTATCTAAACCCTTAAATCTGGAAAAATTTGATTCGAATAAATGTAACATTTTAAAATTTCATTTCAGAATGAAAAGTTACATATATATATACACACACACAGAGTGTTAAGAAACAAGGGTAGTAGCACACATAAAACAAGAAAAAAAGTGCAATAAATATGAAAATATCAGCCCTTAAAGTAATAGTTTTCACGAAAAACGAACTTTAAAATTCGTGTGTTCGTCATAGGTTGATAGGGACATACATTCTACCTCGTAAATTAACTGATTCTCAGTTTCGGCGTTTATTAGCAAAACAATTTCCCATCTTGGAGGAGGAAGTGACATACCATCAAAGACTACAAATGTGGTTTTTGTATGACAGAGTTCCAGCCCATTTCCATAAGAGAGTTACACGACATCTAACACGGGTATTAATCTTCGATGGATTGGCCTGGGAGGTCCTATACAATGGCCTGCTCGTTCCCCAGATATTAAGCTCTTGGATTTTTAGTTATGGGGACACTTCAAGGCCTTAGTATATGAACACACATTGAAGACGTTCAAAAGCTACAGGAGCGTGTGTCTTTAACGTCTGTCAGCACATCAGGGGCCAACCTGGGATGTTTGAAAGATTACGTGGTTTCCTAATATGTCGAGCAGAAGAATGTGTTATGATGAATGTAAGTCAAATCGAGCATCTGCTATGAACAAAAAAGTTCTAATATCTCGGAAGATATTAATTTCAGGGCATGTTTATTATATCTTTTTTAATTGTTTTGATGAGTTCTATGACCTACTGAAATAGTATAACTTTTTAAAAAATGTATGTATATATTGTTCCAAACGTTACAACACACATTTGTATTTTTTAAATGTTATTTGATAAATTACACACATATTGACAAAAAAAAAGTCATGTACAAATACTAAAGATCTTACTTCACATTAATGAAGATGATAAATATTTCAATTATAATAAAAAAATTCAACTCTATAGTGAAAATTAACAAATTTATGTTAAAATGTATCCAGTTGTAAATATTAAATTTTATTATTGAACCTACTTTCTGTAAACAAAAAATTGTTTAAAAAAATAACAGTCCTAAAATAAGACTGTCGCATATTAGGATCCACACAGGATCTCACATTAGGGTCCTGTATTACTTGAAAAAAAAAATAAAAGAAAAGATAAATTCAGCGCCAAATAAACAACTTTTAAGTACGGTACTTTTTGTATTCTTTAATTTTCCCCTAGTAGTCACCCCTACAGTTTATACATGTAATTATGCAACACCCGGTATACCGTGTGTTTTATAAGTATAACACACAGGGATTTAACGTTGCCATACAACCTATGTATAAACACAACGAAGCCACCGGCGTGGCTCAGTCCGTTAAGGCGCTTGTCTGCCGGTCTGAAGTTTCGCTCGGGCGCGGATTCAATTTTTTTTTTATTTTAGGTTATTTTACGACGCTTTATCAACATCTTAGGTTATTTAGAATCTGAATGAGATGAAGGTGATAATGCCGGTGAAATGAGTCCAGGGTCCAGCACCGATAGTTACCCACGATTTGCTCTCAATGAGTTGAGGGAAAACCCAGGTAAAAACCTAAACCAGGTAACTTTCCCCGACCGGGAATCGAACCCGGGCCACTTGGTTTCGCGGCCAGACGCGCTAATGCGGGTTCGATCCCCGCTTGGGCTGATTACCTGATTGGGTTTTTTCCGAGGTTTTCCCAACCGTAAGGTAATCTATGGCGAATCCTCGACCTCAACTCGCCAATACCATCTCGCTATCATGAATGTCATCGACGCTAAATAACCTAGTAGTTGATACAACGTCGTTAAATAACCAACTATAAAACAACGAAAAAAATAACAATCATTAATTTGTGTTTGGAAAGTAGTAAGCTCTAAGAATTTGTAAAACAAGAGAACTATATTTAAGGATATTAAGCCAAAGCCTGATGTTCTTTTGTCGTACAATACGTCAAAGCTTGCTAAATTCTAAAAATAGCCCACTGATGTAAATATTTCTTCAATGCTTTGTACACAAGTTTCTTATGGCCTATGCTTATCCTAAATGTTATAGTCCCGTCGCTCTAATTTCCGGCAGCCAATCGCGTTGCAGATCAGCTACATTTAAACGTGTGCGTCTTGTGATTCGCTGATTCATTTCTTAAGGCTCGATAAATACTTAATATAATCGCCCGCCATTTTAGCTCTTTCGTTGGCGTTCGCAGATAGCACACGAAGACGTTATTTGCCGCTCAATTATTTGCTGAATAACATTGCGTTTGATTTATTATCATAGGAGCTACAACATGATAATGTTTAACGGTGTGGCAAATAGATTCCTCATATGGTAGCTCGGCAACGTAAGAACAAAAATGGCTAACGATACTACCTACCTAGAATTTATAGAGCCTTCACTTTCTAAGACGTAAGCAAAGAGGCGGAGTCACGCCGGAACTAACAGCGTCGGGACTATAGTTCAAGAAATAAAAAGGACCAGATATAAACTAAACTGATGATGTACACAAGGAAAATAGAATATGCCACCTTTTGAAACCGGTTTTGTCACACGTATATGAAGATATTTGCACGCCGATGTTGGTTTGGATTGTGGGGGTGAAAAAATGCTAAAAGTTTTTCCGTTTTGAACTGGCCGATGGCTCCAGCACGCGGACCAGCAGCTCGGCGCACGTGGCTGTGGGAGCGAAGACTGGGGATGACATTTTGACAGGTCAAATAATTTTTAGTCAATTGATTGGACTGTTGAAAGTGCATGTGGCCGGCTGGGGAGGGCGGCCGCTCCTCTCTTGATTCATTACCGAGGATGCTCGATCGCTGGAATAATTGTGTAGAAGCGGGCCAACCGCTGCTTCATTTGACCCGTGCCACACGCCGACAAGTCGGCAACACAGCTACCTGCTTCTAGCATTACTAAGTCTTAGTTAAACGATGACTACCGATGCGTTTGTATACGTGGTAATTTTATTATTTTTATTACAATTATTATCATTATCATTATTATCACGAGTATTATCATCATCATCATCATCATCATCACTGCGAGCTAAAGCAAGGAGATGCACCATCATCTTTACTTTTCAACTTTGCTCTAGAACAGCGGTGGCGAAAATACAGGGTGTTTCAAAAATACGGGGCATAATTTCAGGTATGTATTTCCCACATGTAGACAATCAAAATAGTTCATTACAACATGTGTCCGGAAATGCTTTATTTCCGAGTTATGGCCTTCACAACATTGAAATTCACCGGAACGTTTTTCTTTCCGCAGGTCGTTGCCGTCAAAGGAGATATTAAGAGGGCACTCTGACAGTTCATTCCGAGGCGAAGGTTACATTCAGTGTTGTGTAGGCGTTAGACTGTGCGACATGTAATCAAATCAAGAGCTGGCAGAGATACACTTCATGTACGGTAAGGCGGACGGCAATGCTGCGCTGGCTCGTCGTTTGTACCAGGAGAGGTACCCACAGCGTCAACACATTCACTTCTTGCATGATGGCGCTCCTGCACACTTCAGTCGTACGGCTCGCCGGTACTTGGATCGAAGGTTTCCTGATCGATGGATAGGTAGAGGTGGACCAATTGCTTGGCCTCCACGCTCACCTGATCTGAACCCTCTCGATTTCTACTCGTGGGGCCATTTAAAATCATTGGTTTATTCGTCTCCGGTGCCTGATTTGGAATCCCTTCGGAATCGAATTGTGGCATGTTCTGAGGACATACGCAATACTCATGGAGTTTGGGATCATGTTCGCAGGTCAATGAGACATCGATGTGAGGTCTGTATTCAAGCAGGAGGTGGACATTTTGAACATCTTCCGTAATGACAACGACCTGCGGAAAGAAAAACGTTCCGGTGAATTTCAATGTTGTGAAGGCCATAACTCGGAAATGAAGCATTTCCGGACACATGTTATAATGAACTATTTTGATTGTCTACATGTGGGAAATAGATACCTAAAATTATGCCCCGTATTTTTAAACACCCTGTATAATAGTGCGCCGAGCCACTGTGTAACCTGCAACGTGCATAGCACCTATGGAGGAGGCGGACACCCGAAGGGGAAGTGAAGCAACTGTCTGACTTATTAACGGATTTTCATTTTCCTTACGTCAAGCACTTAAATATAATTTTATATAGTACAAGGAACAAACTATGTTTAGTACGTGTAACGAAGAAAGTAATGTACAATAAATGAACAATATCATAACCTAAAATTAACTGTCTTCAGAATGTCTCTGCTACAAAGTTTCAAAATCAGGAATTATGTCACTTACTGCCAGTCGTAGTTGATCACGAAGGTATTTGTCTGTCAGTCGTGATCTAAATTTGGTTTTTACTATTTTAATTGTTGAAAATAATTTTTCACAAACGTAAGTTGTAGCGAACATGGCTTCAACAGAGCAAGCGAAAGAACGAAGCTTTAGATATTTATTTTTTGGCAAAGATTTGAAAGTTCAACATTTGTCAAGTCCTTACATCTAGCTTTCATTTAACATCACATAGTAAATCAGTGAGTTCAAATTGAAGAGCTAACCGCATTATTCGTACATCTGCTGGAAAAGAGTCGACGTACATAGATGATGATGATGATGATGATGATGATAATGATGATGATGATGATAACAATAACACTTAACCTTTTAATGTTTCATCAGTAACATGCAGTATAATGCCGTTTTATGTTATACAACCATTTTCCTCGTAATACTTGTGAACAAATCATACATTTAATATTCTCATCATATTGACAGCAAAAAAATGCGTCCTCCCATCCTACTTGGAACTTTCGTACATGGTTTCGAGAGAGACATATGCCACTCGGGGTCAGAGACAAATGCAAATGGAACGGAGTTTGACTCCAGTGAGTGAGAGGGTGGGGGTTGGCGGAGGTTAGAACCAAGCGAAATACAGAGCTATCACTTCGAGCCACAGTGTCTCGAGAGTCACGTTCTCGCCACGGCTGCTCTAGAATATGCCATTAGGAAAGTCCAGGAAAACAGAGAGGGTTTGGAATAGAACGGGTTACATCAGCTGCTTGTTTATGCGGATGACGTGAATGTGCTGGGAGAAAATCCACAAACTATTAGAGAAAACACAGGAATTGTACTTGAAGGAAGTAAAGCGATAGGTTTGGAAGTAAATCCCGAAAAGACAAAGTGTATTGACTATGTCTCGAGATCAGAACATAGTACGAAATGGAAATATAAAAATTGGTAATTTATCCTTTGAAACGGTGGAAAAAATTCAAATATCTTGGAGAAACAGTAAGAAATATAAATGACACTCGAGTGGAAATTAAGTGGAGAATAAATATGAGAAATGCCTACTATTATTCTGTTGAGAAGCTTTTGTCATCAAGTCTGCTGTAAAAAAAAAAATTAAAGTTAGAATTTATAAAAGTTATATTACGCTTTTCTGTCTAGTTGTGAAACTTGGACTCTCACTTTGAGAGAGGAACAGAGGTTAAGAGTGTCTGAGAATGAAGTGCTTAGTAAAATATTTGGGGCTAAGAGGGATGAAGTTACAGGAGAATGGAGAAAGTTACACAACACAGAACTGCACGCATTGTATTCTTCACTTAACATAATTAGGAACATTAAATCCAGATGTTTGAGATGGGCAGTGTATGTAGCACGTAAAGGTGAATCCAGAAATGCATATGGAATGTTAGTCGGAAGACCTGAGGGGAAAAGACGTTTGGGGAGGCTGAGACGTAAACGGGAAGATAATATTAAAATAGATTTGAGAGAGCTAGGATATGATGATAGGGACTGGATTAATCTTGCTCAGGATAGGGACTGATGGCGGGCTTATGTGAGGGCGGCAATGAACCTCCGGGTTCTCTAAAAGCCATTTGTAAGTATTATTATTATTAATAATAATAATAATATTATTATTATTATTATTGTTATTATTATTATTATTATTATTATTATTATTATTATTATTATTGCCTGTCAGGTGAATTTTCTAAACCATAAATTGTTCAATGATAGTCCTTTTTAGGGGACGAATGCTTAACATAATATGAATGAAGTCCTCCATCATTTTATTCCTTTGCGCTTACTGTAGACTTCCAAGATTTATTTTACATGATAATCTTTAGTCCCCTGATCATTAAAATCTACCTGGAAATAGTACATAATATATTCTATGAATATACCGTATTTACATTAGAGTTTTCGGTCCCAACAAATATTTTGCATAATGTTCCTGTCACGTTTACAGTTTAAGGGTATTTCAGTACTTTAATTATTAACAAAATCACTTTAAGCAATGGACGTTTGGCAAAGGATTTAGTGTTTTTCGTCACAAATGCTTCGTCAACGTAATGATTTGTCGCAGAGCTTTTCGTCACACGCAGACGATACGTCACAGTATCAGATTCGTCACAAGAATACCCATTTTTCTCCGTTTAAGGTTTAGATATCTGTCAGCAGTTTATTTCCAGTTTATCCACGAGAAAGAAATGTTTTTCTATAACATTAAAAAATCGTAGACATATTATTATTGAATAATTTTCATGGGAAAAATTGTTCCGAGGCCTGGTATCGAACTAGGGACTTTAGGCTGAGCGCGTCAACGCTCTACCGACTGAGCTACCCAGGAACGTCCCAGACACCGGCTCAATTTTCCTCTTTATATCCACATACCTCAAGTGGGCTGACAACACATCAAAGTCCCAACATTGAATGCACACAAACTCTGACTTAAATTGTGGTTTTGCTGTTAACGAATAGTGACGTACATTATGTAAATCTGGCTTTCAGGTATAGCTCCCTGCGAAGAGATTTATTATTGAAATTATTCAAATCAAATATAGCCTACGTCATTGTTCGTTAACAGAAAACCACAATTCAAGTCACACAGAGTTTGTGTGCTCTCAATGTTGGGACTTTGACGTCTTGTAAGCCCGCTTGAGGTATGTGGACATAAAAGGGGAAAATTGAGCCCGCGTCTGGTACGTTCCTGAGTAGCTCAGTCAGTAGAGCGTTGGTGCGCTCAGCCAAAGGTCCCGGGTTCGATACCCAGGTCCGTAACAATTTTTCCCTTGCAATTATTCAAATCAGGTTCACAGGAAGATATACCTGAAAGCCAGATTTGCATATTAATAACATTGTTTCCAGTTACAGTTACACAAACTAAAAGTCTTGACAGGATAAGGCTCAGTGGTAGGGTTAGCATAGCAGCAGCTTAACTCTTGATTATAATGAGATATCTTGTTTATATTGCCTGTGTCTATACTTACTTACTTACTTACTGGCTTTTAAGGAACACGGAGGTTCATTGCCGCCCTCACATAAGTCCGCCATCGGTCCCTATCCTAAGCTAGATTAATCCATTCTCTATCATCATATCCCACCTCCCTCAAATCCATTTTAATATTATCTTCCCATCTACGTCTCGGCCTCCCTAAAGGTTTTTTTCCCTCCGGCCTCCCAACTAACACTCTATATGCATTTCTGGATTCGCCCATACGTGCTATATGCACTGCCTCATCCTTTAATTTCGGAATATTCAATCTTCTAATATTAACTTGTTGCTCTATTCGCTTGGCTACTGATAGTATTTCTCTTAGTGCTCCAATTACCAAATAATGGTCAGAATTACAGTCTGTCCCCCTGAAGGTTGGAATGTCTACTATACTAGTATATTTTCTTTTATCTATCAAGATGTGATCTATCTGGTTATGTGTCAATCCATCTGGAGAAGTCGAAGTATATTTATGTATATCCTTATGGGGGAATGTTGTACTTTTGACAATTAAATTTTTTCATGTGGCAAATGTCACGAAATTTGACTGCATCACAAGTTTAATTCGCTTGCCTGTTAAGACCACTGAACAATAGTGAACTCATATGTTACAAACTTCATATATTCCATGATTACTTTTTCATTTGGCAACTTCCTTCTTTAGAGGCTATCAATTTCTTGTAATTTGTTTCCCGAACTATTTGCCGTCAACGAGTGTTTGACTACTGCGGAAACCATTAAGTTCCTTTCAATAATAACTTGACATATTACAATTCAGTTCCAGATATGTACAGCGAGCGTAACCGAACTATCTTCAGCACTTCCATTAGTAACATATGTGATATCAACGTCAGTCTTTTATTCATTATTTTGTCGTTATAAACATGGCCACCTTTAAGTCTCCTCTAAATTGCTGACCAGGTACACAGCTATTAAATTCACACTAACTCTGAATCGAAGAAGTCAAAGTATCATTAGGGAGTGCAAAGCTCGGTTTCGGTAGCCTCCAAGGAACGAAAGGTAAAATGACGATCAATAATATGGGACCAGAATCACATATCGAGTAAGACAGGCATGTCAATTGATGCCCATAGGAGCAAGCGCACGCTTTAGAGCTCAGGAGAGCTTGAGCGCTTTACAGCGGAAAGGAAAGAGACAGATTAAAGAGATGGTATATGCCGCTTGGTCGAGCTATATTCAGGGATGGTCAGCACTGATTCAATAGACAAAACGAAGAGAACTTATTAAAACTATATCCAGGTTAATTTTTAGATTTGCCTGAGAAGTATAAGTGCAGTACAAGAATGTAAGTTTTAATTTTAATGCTCATTTTTCACAAGTTCGATTTTTTTTTGTATTGAAAAGAAATATTTTCTCAACTTTTCTTATAGAAAAGTGAAATTTTCAGATATAGGCCTATTTATTTAGTAGCCTTACAGAATGTTTTCATAAATCTAATATACCGTATGCACGTATTACTGAAGATAGTGTATTGAAAATTTTGAAAATATTCGCATGGAAATTGTAAGGAAATGAATTAACAAAGCAACTACTGTTACATCATAAGCAGAAGATGCGTGCCCATGTGTTGTAAAAATGTCAGCTCTATAGCTTCAGCAGATTTCGAGAAAATAATTTAATATTCTGATGATAGGAAGTTGCTCACAAATATCACCTTAAAAGCATAATGCGATAAGAGTTTTGTTATGTAATATTAGTTACACTTAAAACATATACAGTACCTAGGTAACTTTGCTTTGTACTGTAATATTGTTTTGATTAGTTTATTGATTAGTTTTGTAAGGCTAAAGATACCATCAATATAAATTCCAACTTATCATGTCATACTCAATCTCTTTCTTTGGAATATCACTTTCTTTATGAATGATGTGTTTCATCCACTTAATACAGTATAATATTATACTACTATGGAATTTAAGTGAATATTCCTTCTTAACTCTCTATTATGTTATTAAGATTTAAAACACAAGTGCAATATTAAGAAATCAGTGTTAGTACTTTTGTTTTACAGATAATATAGATAATATCAAACAGAAAGCAGCCATATAAAAATAGCGATATAAAATTTCACGTTCCGTTTGAAGTTTGTGCACCACTGTTTTCTTAATCCAACAGGCTGCTTATTCATATACACAACCCTTCCTCTTTCCATACTTTACGCTTCCTGCCCGCGCACGACGTCAAGGTCAGAAAAATGCGCTTGCTTTGACATCACTGGAGTAAGACTTCAACTGCCCAACATTTCGTGTGAATGTAACTAAAATACAGCGTGTCCCAAAAGTCCCCGTACATAGGGAATGCCGGTTCAAATTAGGAATGTCACATAATGTGCTCAATGTAGCGGTCTTCGAGAGTCAGGCATAGGTCAATGATTGCTTTCCAACTAGTTCTGATGCAAACGATGCAACATGTCTGTCGTCACACGATAGGCGTCGACAATGCGAGCTGTGGGGAGTATGGAATGAAGATAAATGCTAACAAGAGAAGGACCATGGTCATAGGAAGAAAAGTAAAGAAGGTAAACTTGCGAATTCTATATGAGGCAGTAGAGCATGTGACAGCTTCAAATACTTGGGGTGTACTGTAAGCAGTAACATGAGATGCAGACAAGCAGTCAAAAGGGGGATAGCAATGGCCAAGGAAGCTTTCAATAGAAAAAGGAGCATCTTCTACGGATCTGGATAAATAACTAAAGAAGAGACTAGTGAAGTGCTTTGTGTGGAGTGTGGCATTGTATGGGGGCAGAAACATGGACATTATGACGAAGTGAAGAGAAGCGACTAGAAGCATTTGAAATGTGGATATGGAGAAGGATGGAACGTGTGAAATGGAAAGACAGAACAAGAAACGAAGTTGTGTTGGAAAGAGTGGATGAAGAAAGAATGATGCTGAAACTTATTAGGAAGACGAAAAGGAATTGTTTGGGTCACTGGTTGAGAAGAAACTGCCTTCTGAAGGATGAACTGGAAGGAATGGTGAACTTGAGAAGAGTTCGAGGCAGAAGAAGATATCAGATCGTAGACGACATTAAGATATATGGAGCATATGCGGAGAGTAAGAGGAAGGCAGAAAATAGGAAAGATTGGAGAATTCTTGGTTTGCAGTGAAAGACCTGCCCTTGGGCAGAACACAATGAATGAATGAATGAATGAATGAATGAATGAATGAATGAATGTGGAACAGTGAATATATTTAAGTATCTAAATAATTGTATTTTTAATTCATAAATAGTAGTCCCAAGTAATTAATTATTCTTACATTTCTAATGTATTCAGATTAACTGATAACTTAGATAAGTTTCAATAACAGTACTTTACATTATTATTATTATTATTATTATTATTATTATTATTATTATTATTATTATTATTATTATTCATAACCGGTTGCTCTGTATGGTTGTGAAACTTGGACTCTCACTTTGAGAGAAGAACAGAGATTAAGGGTGTTTGAAAATAAGATTCTTGGGATAATATTTGGGGCTAAAAGGGATGAAGTTACATAACGCAGAACTGCAGACATTGTATTCTTCACCTGACATAATTTTATTCTTCATATTATAGTTGGAATCTCCTGGTAGAGGGGCAGAGAAGGCCTAACGTCCTTGTCTCTACCAGGTTAAATAAATAAATACTACTACTAATAATAATTAGGAACATTAAATCCAGACGTTTGAGGTGGGCAGGACATGTAGCACGTATGGGCGAATCCGGAAATGCATATAGAGTTGGGAGGCCGGAGGGAATAAATCCTTTGGGGAGGCCGAGACGTAGATGGGAGGATAATATTAAAATGGATTTGAGGGAGGTGGGATATGATGGTAGGGACTGGATTAATCTTGCTCAGGATAGGGACCGATGGCAGGCTTACGTGAGGGCGGCAATGAACCTCCGGGTTCCTTAAAAGCCGTAAGTAAGTAAGTAAGTATTATTATTATCAATGCACTTGTATTAATTGTAGGTCGGCGAGGTGAAATAAAATAAATTATTATTATTATTATTATTATTATTATTATTATTATTACTATTATTGTTATTTTATGCACTTGTATTAATTGTAGATCTGCCAGGTAAAATAAAACAAAATATTATTATTATTATTATTATTATTATTATTATTATTATTATTATTATCATCATCATCATCATCTTCATCATCATCAATATAAATCACTATCGCTCATTTTTGTTGGCAAATAATACTCTTTTTCAATAAACATTACTCCTAGATTATAATAGAATTAGAGGAATTCTATTTCTATGTGATTAGCATTTAATACAGAGAATAAATACAAAACAAGAAGCACACGAGAGTCCGTATGAGCCTCCAAATTTCCTACCCAGATTCGAAACCGAAACTACTCCCAAAAGTGTTACCACCCCATTCACAAAGGAGGAACAAAAATTCCTTGGCCGTAATTTACGTTTTCTCTCTATAAGCACTCATTTCTTCCTCAGCGTCGTTTTCCTACTTTCTCCGCCCCACTAGATTTCGGGCCGGGCAGATATGGGCGCGGGGCCTGCGGGGAGAGGCACGGCAAGCTTGGAGGGGGGGGGGAGTGTGTAATCAGAACTAATTTTATCTCGTCTTTGGCTCCGGACTGTTGACGCTCTTCGAAAAGTTACTTCATCTGGCCGTCGTCGCGCCAGCCGGCCCGATGAACGACTGCTTTTAATATTTTCAAGGACACGGCTGTTTAGGTCAAACACCAATAACAACAATAATAGCTATAAAAAAAAACACGTGGTCCATTTCTGGAAAAGCTTGCTATGAATTACGAAAGATATTTACCTTCTTATTTTATTGCCAAAGATTTTAATAATGATAATGATAATAATAATAATAATAATAATAATAATAATAATAATAATAATAATAATAATAATTGAGGTTCTTAACTCTAACTGAGGTTCTGGCTGATACGTACATCTATTATCAGGCAGTACATCTCACTTGACGATATGTGTCAGAGGAAAAACATTGAAGAGTATGATCCAAAAAATCGATCATTCTATTTGGCCATTTTATGATTTATACATATACAGGGTGGAAGTGAAATAATCCTGCAGATTGAAAGGGGTGTTAGATTGCACTTACATGAATAGAAAACCTATATTACGGTTTGTGATGCAGTGTTAATGAAATTAGAAAATTAAATTGGAAGTTTCAGCGCTCTGGCTACATCGTCGCTAACACACTGCTGTCTTCTCATAATACAGATGTAAGAGATCAACGAACTCATATCTGTCTCCCTAGGTGAAGTACCTTCCACCTCCCTCTATGGCTACGACGCGACGTTGCAATCTGCTCGCAACGTTCAGTGGCTTGAAATTAGCGGTGTGGTCTTAGCCAATAATATAACATAAAATTTACAAAGGCAGCTTACTAAATACAGTAAGTAACTTAATTCTAACCAATAAATAACATACAAAAGCAAAAAGAAAGAATAAAAAGAAAAGGAGAGAAAAATACATTTAATATAAATTGACAATCAGACAGAAGCCAGTGATATTCAATAAAAACATGGCTATAGTCGACAGATATAAAAGGTAAAAATATTATATATCGTGAATAATTTTATAAATTTCTTTTTTTAAAAGCTTCAATTTTAAAATATTTCAAATTTGTGAAAGGTTTGTAATTTTATTATAAAGTCTTGGGCCGAAACTAGCACCATGTATGACATTTAGGCTCAATTAATGGGAAAGTAGACTTTTGTCTTCGAGTACGATATTGATGTCGATTAGATTTATGTTTTATTTGATTTCTGTGGTAGTAAGTTAGTAAACTCTATTTATCAATTTCTTCAATAGTTAATATTTTAAATCTGTATAAATTAAATTTGTTGGGCAATCCATATTTTTGGTTAGGCAAATTTTTATTAATCTTCTGTGTAATAAAATTAATGGATTAAGTACAGATGATGCTACTTCACCCCAATTTATTATACCATATTGTATCTACCCTCTGTTAGTCTAAGCTGTTTTAAAAAAGGAGTTCGCTATTCATGTATAACAGTCTTCAATGCACTGCCTAATTATCTTAAAGATTTGAAGAACAACGAGAAAAGGTTCAGAAAAGAATTAACCAAATTTCTACATACTCATACCTTCTACACAATTGATGAATTGTTTATGCTTGTGAATTGAATTATTCTACTTAAATGACATGTACAATTTTATATAGCTCAACTAAAATATGTTTTTATATTGACTTAATCTGTTTACTATGTATTGTATTTTTTGTTTAGCATAACTGATGAATTGTATGTACTGTAAATTGAATAGTATACTGTATAGGTCAACTGATGAATTGTTTAAGCTTATAAATTGAATTAATCTACTTCATATGAATTGTATAGCTTAACGAAAATAAGTTTGTAAATTGAACTAATTTGATTGTATATGTTTGTATAGTTTGGCTGATGAATTGTATATGTTCTTAAAATGATTACTAGTCTGTGTAGCTCTACTGATGAATTGTATATAGACCTACTGTAAATTGAATGGTAATATGTATAGCTCAACTGATGAATTGTTTATGATTATAAATTGAATTAATCTACTTGATATTAATTGCACAAATTTGTATAGCTTAATGAAAGTATGCTACTTTGTATTGTATATATTTGTATAGTTTTGGCCGATGAATTGTATATGCTTTAAATTGAATAGTAATCTATATAGCTCTACTGATAAATTGTTTGTGTTTGTAATTTGAAGTAGTTTGCATGATATGTATTATCAATTTCTGTATATCACAACTGGTTGAATTGTTTATGCCTTAAATTTAATTAAATTGTTTTGTATTATAATATAGCTCAACTTATGAATGATCGTTTGCGTTTGTAAATTTAATAATCTGATTGGCTATGTATTGTATACTTTTAGTAGAGCCATCGATGTAGCTCAGTCGACAGACTCGCTGGGCTGCAAATCCGGAGCTGCGTTCGGGCTTGGGTTGGATCCCCCTTTGGACTTTGGTTTCTTCGGAGGTTTTCCCCAGCCGTGGGACTGAAGCCGGATGGTCTATGGCGAGTCCTGGGCATCAACCCCTTTGATTTGATTACCCCCTTTGATTTGATTACCTGGTTGGGTTTTTCCGAGGTTTCCCCCACCGAAAAGGCAAATGCCGGGTAATATTTTGGCGAATCCTCGGACCTCATCTCATCTCACTACATCTCGCTAAAATGTAAAAAAAAAATGTAAAAAAATGTAAAAAAAATTGTACAAAATTGTAAAAATTGTAGAAAATTACTAAATTGTAAAACTATAAAAATTTGTAAAAATTGTAATTGTAATATTGTAAAATGTTGACATGTTCCACATCTTAAAGCTTCATTGCTCATGTAAGATCTATGGAATAAAATAAATAAATGAAAAAAAAAAATGTACTAAAGCTAAAAATGTTATTCTCAACGCCTCTTTAGTGATAAAATTTGGAAGTATTATGAATTTATAAATTGTCTTTCTTATACTTGTACACATAAAATCAATTTGTTTATCCCAACGTAAATGCTGATCTGTAATAATTCATAAATAATGCTTAATCGAAATATTTATTATTATTATCATTCTCCCTTTTCTGGGGTTCGAACTGGTATGGCTTAATTTCAAGCATCATAAAGCCCGCGATTGGCTGAAGCGAACTGAGGAAATACAGCAGACTCACGTCGCGAGACAGAGGTAGCCTATTTAATCGCTGGGATCAAGTTGGGCAAGCGTGATATCAAAACTTATACCGTACGCCTAATATAAACACAGCTCAAATTTCGTTCCTAAACAAACACAGACGTTAGGTCCTTTTTATAATGTCCGCAATTTTAATGTCCATTTTATTATGTCCATTACATAAAAGTTTATTACACTACTAGCCGTACCCGTGCGCTCCGCTGCACCCGTTAGAAATAAATATAAAGTAATTACATAATTAAAATAGGACATTTGATCCAGGGAACATTCGTGTTTGATAGAAGGATAAATCGTTTAATATGTTACTTAATTTAAATTGCATCCAAATAATTAAAATGCGATCATTTTGGTCCAGAGACACTCATTTGGTGCAATGACAATTCCTTTAACATGTTTCTTAATTTTTATTACATGCAACTATAGTTTAATGAAGATTGATATAATTTAGATTTAATGTGTATATTTTATTTTACTTGTTATAGGTTTCCATTGAATTATGCTAAATCTTAATTTTAACCCTTGTTTTCTACGTATTCAGTAAATGGTGCTTAGCCCACTATGGTTCTGAACCCTTCAAATGACTTAAATTATATTATATATTATAATATATTATATTATATTATATTATATTATATTATATTATATTATATTATATTATATTATATTATATTATATATTACATTATATTATATCAGAAGTTACTGTAATAACAGTATAGCATTATGTCCAATTAGAGAAACTACACTTTCCAATGGTAAAATAATAATTAATTATACAAATCGGTTAATTTAGCTTCCGATATTACTTCATACAAACACAGAAACATTCTCTGTAGCCTATCTTTCATAGTTTTCGATTGTTGCTGTCCAAGGCCCCTTACAGACGAAGTCATTTGTTTTTTAATTCATTACACGGCCTTAGATGGCAGTTATTTTAATTTTAAAACTCATTTATCTCATTAAATATCAGTCCTAAGGAATAAAACTTATCGGAAATGATTTTTAAAGAAACTTTTGTTATGTAACATTTTTCACAAAAATCAATAATAAGCGAGATATTTCGATTTATTTAATTCAGGCCCCCTTATAACCCCCCTATTAAATAATGTATTTTGAATGCCATATAGCCTAAAATCTAAGTTACAACGAACTTAATTTACATTCCAATTTTCATCGAAATCCGTTTAGCCATTATCGCGTGAAAAGGTGACAGACAGACAGACAGACAGACAGACAGACAGACAGACAGACAGACAGACAGACAGACAAAAATTAAAAAAAAAAGCGATTTTCGGTTTCAGGGTGGTTAATTATATATGGTAGGACTAATTATTTTTGGAAAATCGAAAATTACCAGAAAAATTTCGGCTACAGATTTATTATTAGTATAGATGTCCATAAATATATGTCCAATAAAGTATATGTCCACTTTATTTTAGACCAATTTTATGTCCACATTTTTACGTCCACTATATGATTGTACAATACATTATGTCCATCTACAAATTTACTTCAATTCCCTACTCAATCTCTTCTGCCTGTTCATCTTCATACAGCTTCAGATAATTAATAGCTTTGAGGTAAGTTCTGATGTGTCCTTCGTTGTAGTGGTTGTAATTCCGAACAATCTCTTCTACTCGACTTAAATTTTGTAGGTACGATCTTTTAATAGGGTGTCGCACATTCAAATGCCCGCCAAGCAAATCTCTCTTTCCACATCTCCAGTAGGCCTATCTCTTTTTCCCATTACTGCTGTATGAATGATAACAAAAACTTTTATACAATACCAAAGGTTTTTCTCTTTTTAGACTGGATCAATAATTTTGCTTCATCCATGGTTGTGACTCAATGTACTCTATAGGCGAAAGAAGGTAGCCGTTTCGATAGTTTCGATGAACAATCAGGAAGCTAAAAATACTGCTGATCCAGTATTAAATAAAAGTGGACATTAAAAAGTGGGCATAAATGAAAGTGGACTTAAATAAAAGTGGACTTAAATAAAAGTGGACATACATAAAAGTGGACGTAACAGTCATGGATCCAAAAAAAATGGACGCACATAAAATGTGAACATAAATGAAAGTGGACAAAAATATTAGAGAACATAAGTCATATGGACATGGTTTCAATGGACTTAACGCCTTGGAAGCTTCCTAAATATTACTGCAGTGATCTGCAGTTTTTATCATTATTTCTAGGAAAACGGAGGCTAGACTAGGCTAAATGATATTCTGACAGCATGATTTTTCTGAGGAGTGGGTTTTTAAATTCACAAATTCTCTAACAAGTAATATGATTTTAATAACGAATTATTCTACAAAGGAAAAAAAAAACAACTATAGAAGACCTACTACTACTAAGTATATACGATAAAGTAAAGAGAAGGATAAAATATGGCAAACACATTCTGAAGACAGCCTGACTGACACACGATATTGATTAGGTATGTAAAGGATTTCAAGAAACAATAGACCACGTGGTGTTAGGATGTCCTGCACTGGAACCCATACGAATATCACAACAGATATAACTTAACAATGTATGTTATTTATTACATTCCGAAATACGCAAGAAAATAGGTAAAACAGTAGCTGTAGGCTACATGATCCAAGAGCTGTCATGGCGAAAAACAATGTTACTGTATTCTGGGACTTTCCAATACAAGCTGACAGAAAAATAGAAACAAATAAACCAGATATCCATACCATGTGACAACAACGACAAGACTTGTCAGGTTATTGATGTAGCTATCTCACCTGATAGAAATGTAATACAAATGCAAGTTGAAATACACGGATGCAGAAAGTACAGGCTGTTAGCACACCAATTAATATGCGTGCTCGTTGAATGTCTTTCTGCTATTCCTTTGGATGAATATAAACAGTAACAATTCAGCACTGCCTGTATCATAACTCATAAGCGAGGCGTTTCGCCAGCAGCAGTGTGGACAGTATAATGGAAATAATTAAACAAATAGATAAGTAGAGGGGCAGAAGAAAACGACAAGGAAAAAGGAAAGAGGAAATAAAGGCAGAAAGGGTGAAAAGCAGAGTGCAATGAAGAAAATTAATAGGTTAAGAAATAAAAATAAAAACAATTATAAGATAAAGAAAAAGAGACAAGGAGAAGAAGGGAAGAGAGAGTAAAAATAAAGAGAAAGAAAAAAGAAAACAGAGAGGAAGGAAGAAAAGGAAAAGGAAAAAGGCAAAGAGAAAAGTAGGGAAGAAAAGAAAAAAAGGATGGAAGAAAAGGGAAAAGGAAGGAAGAAAAGAGAAAAGGAAGAAAAGAGAAAAGAGAAAAGGAAGGTAGAAAAGCGAAAAGGAAGGAAGAAAAGAGAAAAGGAAGGAAGAAAAGAGAAAGGGAAGGAAGAAAAGAGAAAAGGAAGGAAGAAAAGAGAAAGGGAAGGAAGAAAAGAGAAAAGGAAGGAAAAAAAGAGAAAAGGAAGGTAGAAAAGCGAGAAGGAAGGAAGAAAAGAGAAAGGGAAGGAAGAAAAGAGACGAGGAAGGAAGAAAAGAGAAAGGGAAGGTAGAAAAGCGAAAAGGAAGGAAGAAAAGAGAAAAGGAAGGAAGAAAAGAGAAAGGGAAGGAACAAAAGAGAAAAGGAGGGAAGAAAAGAGAAAGGGAAGGTAGAAAAGAGAAAAGGAGGGAAGAAAAGAGAAAAAAGAAGAAAAAAAAGGGAAAAGGAAGGAAGAAAAGAAAAGAAAAATGAAGGTAGAAAAGGGAAAAGGAAGAAAAGAGAAAAGGAAGGAAGAAAAGGGTAAAGGAAGGAAGAAAAGGGCAAAGGAAGGAAGAAAAGGGAAAAGAAAGGAAGAAAAAGAAAAAGGAAGGTGGAAAAGGAAGGTAAAAAAGGGAAAAGGAAGAAAAGAGAAAAGAAAGGAAGAAAATAGAAAATGAAGAAAACGAAAAAGGATGAAAAAGTAAAAGAAAGGAAGAAAAGGTGAAAGGAAAGAAGAAAAGGAAAGGGAAGCTAGAAAGGGGAAAAGGTACAAAAGGGAAAAAGAAGGAAGAAAAAGAAAAGGAAAGAGAAAAGGGTAAAGGAAAGAAAAAAAGGGAAAATAAAGAAAAAAGGAAAGGAAGAAAGAAAAAGGAAAAGGAAGAAAAGGAAATGGAAGAAAAGAGAAAAGGAAGGAACAAAAAAGAAAAGGAAGAAAGAAAAGGGAAAAGGAAGGAAGAAAAGGGAAAAGAAAGGAAGGAAAGGGAAAAGGAAGGATGAAAAAAGAAAAGGAAGGAAGAAAAGAGGAAACGAAGAAAGAAAAGGGAAAAGGGAGGAAGAAAAGGGAAAAGGGAGGAAGAAAAAGAAAAAAGAAGGGAAAAAAGGGAAAAGGAAGAAAAATGAAAGGGAAGGAATAAGAGGGAAAAGGAAGAAAGAAAAGGGAAAAGTGAGAAAAGAGAAAAGAAATAGAAGAAAAACGGAAGAAAACAAATAGAAGAAAAAAGGAAGAAAAGAAAAAAGGAAGAAGAGAGAAAATGAAGGAAAAAAGGCAAAAAGGAAGGAAGAAAAGGGAAAAGGAAGGATAAAAAAGAAAAGTAAGGAAGAAAAGAGGAAAGGAAGAAAGAAAATGGAAAAGGAAGGAAGAAAAGAGAAAAGAAATAGAAAAAAGGAAGAAAAAAAAAGAAAAGGTAAAAGGAGGCAAAAGGAAGAGGAGGAAAATGGTAAAGGAAACAAGAAAAGAGAAAAGTAAGAAAAATGAAAAGGGAAAAGGAATAAAAAAGTAAACGAAGGAAGAGAATAGAAGGAAGAAAAAAAAAGGAAGAAAAGGGAAAAGGAAGAAAAGAGAAAAGAAAAAAGAAAAGGAAAAAGGAAGGAAAGAGAAGAGGAAGAAAAAAAGGAAAGGAAGAGAAAGGGAAGAAAAGAGGAAAGAAAGAAAAAGGAATAGGAAGTAAACAGAAAGCTAATAGAAGGAAGACATGAAGGGAGTAAAGAACAAAGGAAGACGAAATGATTTTACGAGGAAAATGAAGAAAGGAGGTAGGATAAGAAATGATGATGATGATGATGATGATGATGATGATGATGATGACGATGATAGAAGCAAGTGAAATAGAAAGATAGAGAAAATACTTGGAAAGTAAAACTTAAGGAAAAAAGAAATAAATAAGAAAGGATTAGAGAAGAAATGTTATGAAAAATTGACGAAAAATGAAGTAAGAGAAGAAAAACGAAAGTTAGATTGAATGACAGTAAGAAAATAAGGAATAAGGTAGACATAATTATAAGAATATATGAGAAGGAATTAATGGTGTATTTGCATAGGCGTAGCATTTGTTCTATGAACCATCGACGTCATACTGACGCAAAGTAAAATGATCCCAACCACTCGTCCGTCTAGATAATATTTAAAATTAAAAAAGGGGGTAGGGAAATACGAACTCTGTAAATGTTAAATAAAGACTGACAACACAAAATTGCTAATTAGGTACCCGTCAAAACATAGAATGTGTAATTACGTCTCGTTATCATAATCTAATTATTCATGAAGAAAATACATTTAAGCGTTTTTAATTAGGCCTAATGCTAAAGTCACGGAAAAAAATAATTAAGTCTGCAGTGCAGTTTGGTTTGTTTACCCCAAAAAAGTCACTAAAAACATTCCATATTATTTATCTTCGAAGTAAATTTCTCTAATTACATGTTAAATTTTTAGTAATTGTTACATTTCTATGATATAATTAATTATAACAATATACACTACAAATTAAGGTACTCATTGCAAGAAAAGAACAGGCAATGCATCTGACGCATTTCACTGAGCGAAACTCAACAAAATCGTTAACGACATGATTTGATTATGAGTAAGTCAGGTTCCTAGATTTGTGTAAAATTTTGAAAGACTGCGAATCACACAGTTTATAGAATTTATCCTCCGCCTGCGAAACTGGATGGTTGTCCGTTATCTTGCAATTGTCCTGTGATGTCTCTGCCAAAAAAATTAAATTATTATTTATTTAACGACGCTCGTAACTGCCGAGGTTATATCAGCGTCGCCGGTGTGCTGGAATTTTGTCCCGCAAAAGTTCTTTTATATATCAGTAAATCTACTGACATAAGCCTGTCGCATTTAAACACACTTAAATGCCATCGACTTAGGCCGAGATCGAACCCGCAACCTCGAGCATAGAAGGCCAGCGCTTGTCACTGCCAATCCCACATCCAGGGAGGCCAGCTATATGTAGTTGTCTAGGGTTGATTCAGAGACAATAGCTTATCTCTCTTCCCTACATCGCAGTGATTTTCCTCCTTGCCTGCGACTATATCACTGGAAACAACAGGTCTTTACCCTCCTAAATCATTAAATGTTTTTTTATACTAAGATATCCACTTAAATTTCCATTCTGTGTAGTGTAGGTCACAAAATGAAATGCAAAATAACCCGTTATTTAAAGTAGACTTTCTTTTATATATTTTTTTACAACAGAGAATCCACAGCCTGATGTGTATTGTGCCTAGCTGATCTCCTTACATTGACGATTGTTGAAATCCGCAGGACCGCAATCCTTAAGTATCGTGATTTACTATTTGGTGCCATCTATCGATTCAGCTACGAATCACCCAGGTCCGAACTGGAAATTCTGCAGCTACCTCACATAGATGCCATCTGCATGCAAAACATGTTACTGTATCTGTAGCATCTTCGGTCGATCTGTAGCTATTGAAAGATGATAGACGAAGTTGAAATTAATTAAGTCGAAATGAGTCCCGAGATCCAACGCCGAAAGTTACCAAGTAATTCTGCTATGTTCGTTATTTAACATAATAATAATAATAATAATAATAATAATTTTTATTATCATTATCATTATTTTTCTCCAATGCCACCAGGCTGTCATTTGAAATTTCTGGTCTCTCCTGGCAGTGGCTTATTTGTAACCTCCTTCTGAGGCTGGGATGACCGGAAGGCGGAGTTACGCCCAGATGACATTATGATACGATGATTATGAAGTGCAAAAAGAGATCTTAAACCTAAGCCTAACCTAATTTCCAGAACATGGACGAACACAGGAACATTCCCTCTCAAGGAAAAATTCCTGTGTCCTGACCGGGAATCGAACCCGGAACCTCATGAACTGTAGTCATCAGAAGCTCTGGCCACTAGCCCATGAGACTGGTCATTATTATTATTATTATTATTATTATTATTATTGTGTTTTTAATTACTTATCCTCGTAAGAGCAAACGAAACTGGCAATTCATTCATTCATTCATTCATAGTGTTCTGCCTCAGGGCAGGTCTTTCACTGCAAACCCAGCATTATTCAGTCTTTCCTATTTTCTGCCTTCCTCTTTGTCTTCGCATATGATCCATATACATGGACATCATTTTATTTTTACTTCAATTTTTATTGTACCTGAGTTTTTGAATGTACTTCACTCCCACCCCTTCTACTAATGAAGTTCAATCGTCCTCCACACAGATCCAAGACCGCATAGTAGCCTTACGGTCATAGTAAACAGTACGTTCCAAAAATATGTTCGCGTTTTCCAGTGACGAAAGAGCTTTCAATATTGAATCATTTTCGCACAGGTAGGCCTAATGTCGTCCATTTGCCTACGTCGTATCCCGGTTTCCCCCACCAGTTTTTATTCGCCAGCTAGTGGTTGGGCTGACTTAGCTCTTTTCTGAGAACATTAATTTCTGTTAGGAATTGGACGTCTACGTAATATTATGCAACTGTTTAAAATAACTTAAATAAAAGGGCCTCGTTAAGTAATTAACTGTCACGTGATTTCCTCCCTTTCTACGACCCTACGACATAACCACTTGGACGGACAGTAGATAGTATGTCTGAGTAATTTTATCTTTTCGGATCGGAAGAAGTGAAGATTGAATTTACAGTACGTAAGGTACTCTTTTATAGAGTAGGTACAGAATTATTTCAACATGAGTTACTAGTACGAAGAACGAAACTGGTAATTGGGATTAGGTAGTACAATAGTCTATAGTGCGATAATATGCACATTAGAACTGAAGCCTGTATCGAAATGAACGGCCACCATTTTCAAAAATGTATTTAAATATCCATATTATGATTATTTTTAAATTTAACTTCATTCTCTGTATTGTACGCTAATGTGCTGTAGACAATATAATATACACTGCATAATGAATACGTCCAAATGGACAGCTCAGTTCGTGAGTAAAAACACTCATTGTTAATATTGTACTGTATTTTGATTAAACAAAAGTCTAATGAAAATGATCAAATTCAAAAGCGCGATATTTCCTAGTTCACGTAAATGGATGAACTACTTTGCTTCCCTCCTATACCTAGTAAAGTGATTTGTGTGTATATTACGCCAGTATCACCGAACTCCAGTCGTGGAAGGGAGTAGCAAACGGCGTTGATCCAGAGGTATCGGCAAGTTAATATTAAAAATGTTAGTAAAAATAAAATGATGTCCCTGTATCTTAATATCGTCTACCACCTGATATCTTCTTCTTCCCCGAACTCTTCTCCCGTTCACCATTCCTTCCAGTGCAACCTTCAGTAGGCAGTTTCTTCTCAACCAGTGACCCAGCCAATTCCTTTTCCTCTTTCTGATCAGTTTCAGCATCATTATTCTTTCTTCATGCACTCTTTTCAACACAGCTTCGTTTCTTACTCTGTCTGTCCATTTCATGTGCTCCATCCTTCTCCATATCCACATTTCAAATGCTTCTATTCGCTTCTCTTCACTTCATCGTAAAGTCCATGTTTCTGACCCATACAATGCTACACTCCACACAAAGCACCTGACTAGACTTTTCCTTTTTCTATTAAAAGCTTCCTTTGCCATTGTTATCCTCCTTTTGACTTCCTGGCAGCAGCTTATGTTACTGCTTATAGTACATCCCGAGTATTTGAAGCTGTTCCTTTGCTCTACTGTCTCATTTGAAAATCGCAAGTTTATCTCCATTACTTTTCTTCCTATGACCATGGTCTTTGTCTTGTTGGCATTTATCTTTATTTCATGCAGCTCACAGCTGTACTGGCAATTACAAAAATTAAAAACAATATTTCTTTTAGGCTTGTATGATAAAACCAAAAACTGAGGGATGTTTTCAAAAGCGACTTGAAATATAACATTGTTGTTGTTTAGTCAACTTTTCGAAGACAGATTTGAACCTCGTAAGTAGGTTATTTTACAACGCTTTATCAACATCTTAGGTTATTTAGCGTCTGAATGAGATGAAGGTGATAATGCCGGTGAAATGAGTCCGGGGTCCAGCACCTAAAGTTACCCAGCATTTGCTCATATTGGGTTGAGGGAAAACCCCAGAAAAAATCTCAACCAGGTAACTTGCCCCGACCGGGAATCGAACCCGGGCCACCTGGTTTCGCGGCCAGACGCGCTGACCGTTACTCCACAGGTGTGGACTGAACCTCATAAGTAACACCAATAAGGCATTACTCATGAGGCAACTAGGCCAAGAGATAATGGGGTAGGGTGGCTAGTTCCTTTCCTCATAATATGTAACCCCAATAAGGCATCACTCATGAGGCAACTAGGCCAGGAAATAATGGGGTTGGGTGGTCAATTCCTTTCCCCTTAAAACAGGTTATCCTCCCTCAATTCCTGGCAAGTTAAAAATCGTCAGTGTTAGGCCTATAATTACATACTCCATCTCTTCAAAAGCTGCTCGATACAAGTAGTTTGATATATTTATCTTGGACAAATTATGAATGGGGTTAATTAAAGAAAATACCTTTATTCTGTACTGAATTCAGATATGTAAGCCTGTTTGGATTATTTTATTTTCATGGAGATTCCTTCATTCAGGTACGTCTTAATTTTTTTAGGGCAATTACTGTTTATGTATCGATTTTTACAGCCATCCCACTTCCACAAAAGACAAAGGTGTGAAAATACTTAATTTATCATTAAAATTAAAAACATATTTTCATATCAACATTAAGTTATGGGTGAAACATTCATGTAGTGTACGTACCTTCCTAAATAGTTGGTTTGTTTTATCAGTTGTGTTTTGATCATCATCATCACCACCATCACCATTATCATCATGATGCTCAGTCCACAATTTCTTTGGACCCTTGACCTTTCTTTCAAAACCTGTTTCATAGCTTTTTATTTGGGTAGGGAGTCACAGAATGGAATTTATATTTACGAATTTAATTTACAATTAAATGTGTAATTTTATGAGAAATAACTCTGAGAATAATTAAAGGTGTGGGCAATAAAACAAAATGAAAGAATTTCCACAACAATGAAGAAAATGTAGTAGCGAGACAGCCTGCCATCTTGTGGCAACAAGACAGAATAATGCAGTGAGAAAACCTGTTATCTTGTGTTGATAAGAGACATAGGCGTATCACAGTCTAGTACATACAATCACGAAGCTTGAGGTGATTTTTGCATTTCTCGCGATACAATGCTCCAAGCGGTTAGCAACTGAGAGTACTAGGAACAATAGACTGTGCGGTACTATTTCGCAGTGTCTGTGATGAGGCGATAGTAGCGATCCTAGTGGCTAGCAACTAAAGTTCAACTGTCATAGGATGCATATTACCTACGTATTGAGCTTCGTGACTGAATATAGTAGACTGTGGGCGTATATAAATATTATTTTAAGACAATGTGCCATATTACGTTTTGGGGCAAGGAGTACGTCCTTATGTAAGAGTTCATGTTTTGGCCCTGGGGGTGATTTATTTTTAAAATGCAATTTCTTCTGGACCTTGTACAGCTATCGTGGAAGGAAAACATGTTTTGATCCAGTGCAATTTATTCTGCACGGTGATGCAATCGACATGATTGTTACTAGAGGTGTAATCGAAATCCTAAAAAACAATCCTGAATTCCATAATTTTGCCATTACTGTAATTTGCTCTTTTCTTGAAGAATGTAATGCATAGTATTCAACATTTTTACTTTTTTTTATTGAGGAAATATTTTAAATCCATACGTATAAGCTAAGTATTGAATATCACGATATTGTATAATGCAATATAATAATTTTATTTGAATACTATAACGCGTGTAAATAAAATTAGACTCTAATACACCAGTGCCTTTTTAATTTTGTGGCAATCTCGGAATTTTTGTTCCCTGTATTTCGGGAACCTCTAATTTCTAGGTTTTATTATGTACGATAAACATTTTTAATTCTCCTAAAATATCTTCCCCCTCGCTCGTTTATGATAGTACAGTTCCGAAATTGAAACTCGGCTTAGGGCGATGAAAATCCTCCTGTCAAATGAGAAATAAAGTTGACAGGTCCATGTCATTCAGTTACGGCACATAAAATAATGTCCTAGAATGAAAAGGCCCTAGACAAAATTTATCAGAATTTTTCAAAGTCAAATCTAAATTCTGAAAGTAGCACAATGGACTGATACGGGTAGTATGAGTATGGGATTTATTCCACCCTTCATTTAAAATACATCCATTTGTATTTAGTGACAATTCTTTAAAACATACTATTTTTATTTGCTTGGAGTTTTACTTTGAGACAGTTTATTTATTATTCATATTTCGCACCGGTAAGCATTTTGCTAAAAACCTTATTTTCGAAAATGTAAAATCTCCACGCTTTCTAGTTTTGTTTCGTAAAGATCGTATTATATAAAAGAATAAAACTAAGGTAAACATTTACTGTAGAAGAGCATATAAAAATGAATTTTGATCGGGTAATAAGCAAATAAGAAGTTTAACACTGAAGTACGAGTATAACATTCGATTTACATTCATAATATTAATGCAATTTATTTTTTATTTCTCATCCCTATTTAACTTACATTATTATCCATATTTCCTACGATAAAATATACAGTATGCATTCAAATTTACGTTTCGTTTATTATTTCAGTATTAATACTTGCCACAGATAATACTTTCTGACATAAATTTGGCACACTGACGCTATTTTCCATTAAAATAATTCCTCTAATAAACTATGAACACGTTTACAATGAAAACCATACGAATAATACTGCTCTCCATGCATCAAAACAAACACACAACCATGATGTAACAATGTATATTAAGTTTACAAATCAAATCTATTGCATTTCTTGAGCCAATCAAAAGAAAGGATTTCTCGTGCAGTTTCACCAACAGAATCAAAATAAAACAAATGAATGGCGCTACATGCGCGTTCAGACGAGGTCGTAGCACAGCGTCTTGCAGTTCAATACTTAAACTCGTGTCCGTCGGTCGCTACGAAGTAGTTGTGTTTACAGACGGTCAACAACACTTTCTAATGTTTTAACAGCTGTAACTACACAAGCGGTTGAATAACTGATACCATTAATGTGAATTCAAATTCCTTCACTTTCGTAAGTGTCATGAATAGTTATAACATTCGCTTTGAAGTTTTTTTTTTCTCGCAAAATAATCAACCTTGTTTTTATGAAGCTTTGTTTAAACATTAACTTCTATTGTAAATACAATATGAAACACTGTACATAAAATTTTGTTTACAAGAAGTGAGAAGTTTAAAACAAACAACGCATGCCATTCATTACACTCTGTAAATATGGAAATGTTATTGCTTTCACTTAGAATACCGTACCGAGAACAATCTCTTATTTTAATATTAAATTTCAAAATGGGTTTGAAATAAAATCTAATCAATTATCAATCGCGGCATCGGGTTTGTTTTAATTAGATGAAATGTTTCGCAATTGTTTAATAAGCTAATGCATTTACTAAATATTGGCGTTAATACAATTTTATAAAAGGAGATTAAATTGTCAATCATATATTGTGTCATTATGTAAGGTAATTAAAATTGTCCTTTATTTAAAAAAAATGAAATAATAAAATATAATTAATTATTTGAAAAAGTATGTATAGGCCTACTCATGCATAAATAACAATAATAAAAACTCGTCATGAAGGCATGCATGAAAACATTCTACCTGCCCCTCCCCCTTTGAAAATCAACCCTCTTTTTTTTTTCTCCCCTATCCTTTCGCTTAACACCAAAGTGACGGTCTGTCGGATAAACCAGGAAGCAAGAGAGGTTCAAGTACTACGGGAACAAAAAAAGAAACGACAAAGTATAAAATAAATAAATAAAAAAAAAGAAAACTTCTACTCACCTCACATAACTGCTTTTCGTCATTTCATAAGGAACACAATTCATAAAAACCGATAAAAGGAAATTAAAAAGAGAAGTTTCAGTCAAGAATGAACGAAATCCATTATTCCTCCGAAACAAAAATAATAAAATAAGGGGAAGAAAAAAAACCAAGCTCCTCGACCGAAGAACACACGGACACACACACACACTCTCACAGACACTCACTGATAAAGATAAAAGAGAGAGAGACACGAGTCTTGGTTTATATGAGTCGACTGTCTACTGTCTCCCGCTCGGAAACTGTTTTCTGCTATTCTCCGTTGCGACTAACTCCCGCGCTCTGCCGCTAGATCGCAGCATGAGTCTTGGCGACAGGAGCGCTGCGACAAGTCTCGCAAACTCACCAAATCGATAAAAATGCCAGCACTTTTTTTCTTTCTTTTTATTCTCTCCTTTTTTAAAGGGGGTGCACTATCTCCTATAAAAGTGCAGAGACACGTATGGATTTGTACTCGCTTTTTTTCTAACCGCCTATCATGTATTTTTCAACAATCACACTCACTCTTGGCTGGTGGACAAATGTGGTACTAATAAACACGTACATTCTTCGCAATAATGCAACTTTTGTTTTGTTTTGCTCATTGCGTGTCTGATCTTCCAGACAGGAAGTAAAAATAAAAATGTTTGTCAAGCACAAAGGGAATATTTAAACGTGTTGAATTACGTTTCGTTTAACATACCTTCACTCCTATTTTCTTACGTTACAAATTGGCTTTACAATTATGAATGGCTTCACTTTAAAATCATGTAATTAATGAGCCAATCTATGTAACCATACGTAGTACTGCGAACACGTTATAGCTACTGTGATATCATATGTAGAGTAAGCTATTATATGGATTTATTTCGAACTCTAAGCAAAGAAGTTGAAGTTTGGAAAGAGGACGAAACATTACTGTTTATTACTACACAAAATTTAAGCTAAATTTCTTAAGCCTAAGTTATAACAAATAATTTTTCTCTTATACCTATTTACTAATTTCTTCTTTTGTAAAAATCACTGCTAAGAAATTGAATGCATGTTTTGTATTTATTTATTTTCTGATGCCGTTGAAGACCATCAGGCCTTCTCTTACACATCACCAGAAATGAAGGTTACACGGGAATAAAGATCAAGGTCCATTTTAGAAAGTTTCGAGAAAATCGAATTTTAAAGTTTCAGCATTTAATACTTAGTTATGTGTGTATTTAATATAAATTGACGTAGTGAAATGTTAAGAACGATGATTTCTTATTACTAGCTAGACCACATGATACTACTTCCTTTCCACTATAAGATAGCATCATTAACTCAATTTCGATTTTTGATGGACCTTGATCGTTTTTCCCGTGTACCCTTCAAATACGAGATGTGTGTATTTTTTTAGTAGGTTATTTTACGACGCTTTATCAACATCTTAGGTTATTTAGCGTCTGAATGAGATGTAGGTGATAATGCCGGTGAAATGAGTCCGGGGTCCAGCACCGAAAGTTACCCAGCATTTGCTCATATTGGGTTGAGGGAAAACCCCGGAAAAAACCTCAACCAGGTAACTTGCCCCGACCGGGAATCGAACCCGGGAGATGTGTGTATATAGCCTACATACACACATATAAAATTTCACTAGCGAAGAAGCTAATTAATAATTACAGTGTGTTGTGTGCCACTAAAATCGTGATACCAGATAATTTGGAGTAGAAGTATGTAGAATTCTTAATGAAAATGTACTATTCTTGCTTCCCTCAGACGAATCCACGAGAGTAGCTTGAGAGACTGTGTTACATGGTCATATTTTCTACTATTACAGACAAATAGTATACACGTATTATAAACAATTTGCAATCGTTCAGCTATGTTACATTTGTAAATAATAATAATAATAATAATAATAATAATAATAATAATAATAATAATAATAATAATTCACTTAGTGTTCTGCCCAAGAGCAGGTCTTTCACTGCAAACCCAGTCTTTCCTATTTTCCGCCTTCCTCTTTGTTTCCTCATATGATCCATATTATAATTATCTTAATGTCGTCTATCATCTTCTTCTGCCCCGAACTCTCCTCCCGTTCACCATATTCCTTCCAGTACATCCTTCAGTAAGTAGTTTCTTCTCAGACACTGACCCAACCAATACCTTTTCCTCTTCCTGATCATTTTCAGTATCATTCTTTCTTCACCCACTCTTTCCAACACAGCTTCGTTTCTTATTCTGTCTGTCCACTTCACGTGTTTCATTCTTCTCCATATCCACATTTGAAATTCTTCTATTTGCTTCTCTTCACTTCGTCGTAATGTCCATGTTTCTGCACCATGCAATGCCACACTCCATACAAAGCACTTCACTAGTCTTTTCCTTAGTTATTTTTCCAGAGGTCCGCAAAAGATGCTCCTTTTTATATTAAAAGCTTCCTTGGTCATTGCTATCCTCCTTTTCACTTCCTGACAGAAGCTTATGTTTCTGCTTATAGTACACCACAAGTATTAATAACAACAATACTTACTTACTTACTGGCTTTTAAGGAACCCGGAGGTTCATTGCCGCCCTCACATAAGCCCGCCATTGATCCCTATCCTGAGCAAGATTAATCCAGTCTCTATCATCATATCCCACCTCCCTCAAATCCATTTTTATATTATCTTCCCATCTACGTCTCGGCCTCCCCAAAGGTCTTTTTCCCTCCGGCCTCCCAACTAACACTCTATATGCATTTCTGGATTCGCCCATACGTGCTACATCCCCTGCCCATCTCAAACGTTTGGATTTAATTCACCTAATTATGTCAGGTGAAGAATACAATGAGTGCAGTTCTGTGTTGTGTAACTTCCTCCATTCTCCTGTAACTTCATCCCTCTTAGCCCCAAATATTTTCCTAAGCACCTTATTCTCATAAACCCTTTAACCTATGTTCCTCTCTCAAAGTGAGAGTCCAAGTTTCACAACCATAAAGAACAACCGGTAATATAACTGTCTTATAAATTCTAACTTTCAGATTCATTGACAGCAGTCTAGCCTCTAGATTACAAAAGCTTTTCAACCGAATAATAACAGGCATTTCCCATATTTATTTTGTGTTTAATTTCCTCCCGAGTATCATTTATATTTGTTACTGTTGCTCCAGGTATTTGAATTTTTCCACCTCTTCGAAGGGTAAATTTCCAATTTTTATTTTTCCAACAACAAAAACAATAATAATAATAATAATAATAATAATAATAATAATAATAATAATAATAATATTTTACTCAAATATAAGGCTGAATGTCATGTTAGGTCTCAGGCTGTATTTTCAGCACACATCATCTTTGAACGACTCAAGGATCAGTTCCTATGTAGACGGAAATGAATGGCTTTTGGTATTCCGTGTGAATTCATCATACACTGTACATTATTTTTCCGTTGAAACTGGTAATTATTTATAACATACATAACCGGTTGTAATTGGAATTCCTGCATGACATCTTCGTTTCTTTTATGATCTCAGCGAGTAGATTCCGACGTTACTGTCATAAATTTCATTTAATTTGCTGTAATTCAGTTTAGGCCTACGTCTTTATATCTCATTGCCCATGCCTCTCATCCATAACAAGGTATGTTTTACTGTATACAGGATGTAAGGGGTATAAGGCCGTCCTTTTCACAGTCGTCGGGGACGGTCTACAGCGAAAATGTGATCGTGCGCCGAGTCACAGTGTAACCTGCAACGTGCATAGCACCTATGGAGGGAGGCGGACACCCGAAGGGGAAGTGAAGCAACTGTCTGACTTATTATTCATTTTCCTTACGTCAAGCACTTAAATATAATTTTATACAGTATAACATTACAAACTAATGCTTAGCACGTGTAACGGAGAAAGAAATGAACAAGAAAACATAGGACACATTATCACAACCTAAAATTAACTGTCTTCAGAATGTCTCTGCGACAGAGTTTCAAAATCAGGAATTATGTCACTTACTGCCAGTAGTAGTTGATCACGAAGGTATTTGTCTGTCAGTCGTGATCTAAATTTGGTTTTTACTGTTTTCATTGTTGAAAATAATTTTTCACAAACGTAAGTTGTAACGAACATGGCTTCAACAGAGCAAGCGAAAGAACGAAGTTTCGGATACTTATTTTTTGGCAAATATTCGAAAAGTTCAACGTTTGTCCTTACATCTACCTTTATTTAACATCACATTGTAAATCTGTGATCTAACCGCATTATTCGTACATCTGCTGAAAAAAAAATCGACGTACAGAGAAGATGATGATGATGATGATGATGATGATAATAATAATAATAATAATAATAATAATAATAATAATAATAATAATACTTAACCTTTTAATGTTTCCTGAGTAACATAAAGTATAATGCCGTTTTTACGTTATACACCCGTTTCCCTTGTAGTACTTGAGAACAAATCATACATTTAATATTTCCATCATATTGGCAGCAAAAAAATGCGTCCTCCCATCCTACTGGAAACTTTCGTTTTTGTAGAGGTACTTAGGAAAATATTTGGGGCTAAAAGGGATGAAGTTACAGGGTAATAGAGAAAGTTACACAACGCAGAACTGCACGCATTGTTTTCTTCGCCTGACATAATTAGGAACATTAAATCCAGACGTTTGAGATGGGCAGGGCATGTAGCACGTATGGGCGAATCCAGAAATGCATATAGAGTGTTAGTTGGGAGGCCAGAGGGGAAAAAACCTTTAGGGAGGCCGAGACTTAGATGGGAAGATAATATTAAAATGGATTTGAGGGAGGTGGGATATGATAGAGACTGGATTAATCTTGCTCAGGATAGGGACCAATGGCGGGCTTATGTGAGGGCGGCAATGAACTTCCGTGTTCCTTAAAAGCCAGTAAGTAAGTAAGTACATGGCTTCGAGAGAGACATTGCGACGATACTCCACTCGAAGGTCAGAGACAAATACAAATGAAACAGAGTTTGACTCCAGTGAGTGACAAGGTGGGGGTTGGTGGAGGTAGGAAGCAAAAAAAAAAATGCTTAGCTATCATTGCGAGCCACAATGTGTTCGCGAGTCACGTTTTCGCCACGGCTGCTATAGACACATCACTGAACCATTCATCTATCAATACTTTTAATCTGTGTGTCTAAACATTGCCGGTAATATTGTTATTCATCCATTCACTAATTCACACACGGACATTCATATTCCTTCATGATGTGTACGTTCACCAGGCCAACACAGGGGGTGTACAAATGTATCCGAAGTATGGCCGCTGTTGACCTATAATGGACAGGAAACGAGAGGACGTCTCCGAGATCAGAGCTGGTCGGACTCGTTTGACGGGGAGCGGCATCTCGCCCGCGGGGTCCTGGTTTCCCGTCCCCACATCCTCTCCCGCAAGCCTTCCTGCTTGGTTCGTGAATCCGCGGGTCTTGGATCTAACGACTCTTAAGGTATTCTCATACCAGATTAGTTTCAAAGATCTGATTCTTCCTGGTGAAATGAACATTTTCAACATTTTTAGAAAAAATTGATATAGTGCAGTTGTAAAATTATTTTGTTAGAGAGTGTTTACTATAATCAATCAATCAATCAATCAATCAATCAATCAATCAATCAATCAATCAATCGTTTATTAATGTCACGAGCAACAGCCTGTTACAATAGACATAAAATACAAGAGATATAAAATAATATTTGACATAAAATGTAAAAACAGATGAATACAACGATACAAATGAAATAATAATACTGGTAATAATAACAATAACCGATACTAATATTAATGTAGGGGAGTGTCGGGTAGTATCGGACATCGGGTAATATCGGACAGTGAGTTTCTTTCATCTACCACACGATGATAGTACCTGATTGACATGGTTACGTTTCTGTGATGTCGCACAGAGTAACGTAACCATGTCATTCAGGTACTACCATATGGTGGTAGATGAAATAAACGCACTGTCCGATACTACCCGACTCTCCCCTATATTAAAGGGTGCGGTAAAACATCCTCCCTAATTTAAAGTTTAATTAAGAAACAGGTGGATCAAAATAAGGAAACTTTATTAATATGGATACTATCTTAACGGTGGGAATTTTTCATTTTTTTCTATAACGTGTCTCTCAAGTGGTGTCCTTCACTATGAATGCATTGTTGAATGCGACTTCGGAAATTCTGCATCACTCTAAGTTAGCATTTCTTGAGGAATAAGACCAATTTCTTCCTGTATTGCATTTCTTAGGTCTGGCAAAGTCCTCGGCCGATGTTTGAACACCTCAGCCTTAAGATACCCCCATAAAAAATAGGAGGGTGCAAGATCTGGTGATCGTGCTTCATCACTAAACAGAACTACAGCATCTTCAGCATCTGCATTACACATTTTCAGTTATCAGGATGCGTGAATCATCACAATTTCCGATATTGGAGTGGACAGAACCCTCGTGAACTTCATGAAAAACCTCTACATAACGACCGTGTTACTGTATGGTGCGCGGTTGGGATACTTGGTCCTTACTTTTTTGAAGAGGATGGTGCTACTGTGACAGTAAACTCTCAGCGGTACACTTTTATGATCAACAATTTTTTGGCACCAAGACTCAATGCGCTGCAGATTGACCAGGTACGGTTTCAGCAGGACGGAGTCACCTCTTACACAGCTCAGATTTCTCTCCAAGTCCTGAGACAGATGTTTCCCGGACGCTTTATTTCTTCACGTGGCGACGTCCCCTGGCCAGCACGATCACCAGACCTTGCAACCTGCAATGTTTTTCTCTGGGGGCATCTTAAAGCTGAGGTGTTCAAACATCGGCCGAGGACTTTGCCAGACCTAAGAAATGCAATACAGGAAGAAATTGGTCTCATTCCTCAAGAAATGCTAGTTAGAGTGATGCAGAATTTCCGAAGTCGCATTCAACAAAGCATTGATAGTGAAGGACACCATTTCAGAGACACGTTATTCAAAAAATGAAAAATTCCCACTGTTAAGATACCATTCATATTAATAAAGTTTCCTTATTTTGAGCCATCTGTTTTTTATTGAAACTTTAAATTAGGGAGAATGTTTTGCCGCACCCTTTATTTATTTACAATAAATTTTTATCGTTTTGATAGCTACCACATCTTGTCGCAGAATATTCTTTTTTAAAATTTCATTATGTATTTTTTTAACATTAATTTACATTTTCTTTTTTGTTCATTTGAATTGATTAGGATGCCGATATTTTAAATCCAAGATTTGGACGGCTATCATTTCGATGATAATCTCTCTACAGAGCAATGGAGCTTAGAAATTTAGAATACATTTACAGTGGAGTCAAGAAATTCACTAATAGGCTAATATTGAATGAACTTAGAAAGCATGTTGTAAATATTCAGATTGTCAATGTTAATACAGATAATACAATATAATATTTGTTTTATTCAGTCTTATGACAAATCAATTATTAAAACAATGACATATATTTCATAACATGTAGTCATTAAGTTTTATATAAAGTAAGTAAGTAACTTACTTTGTTTAAAAATTCAATGACTACATGTTATGAAATATATGTCATTGTTTTAAATGTTAATACAGATAATACAATATAATATTTGTTTTATTCAGTCTTATGACAAATCAATTATTAAAACAATGACATATATTTCATAACATGTAGTCATTTCGTTTTATACAAAGTAAGTAACTTACTTTGTATAAAACTCAATGACTACATGTTATGAAATATATGTCATTGTTTTAAATGTTAATACAGATAATACAATATAATATTTGTTTTATTCAGTCTTATGACAAATCAATTATTAAAACAATGACATATATTTCATAACATGTAGTCACTGAGTTACTTACTTACTTTGTATAAAACTCAATGACTACATGTTATGAAATATATGTCATTGTTTTAATAATTGATTTGTCATAAGATTGAATAAAACAAATATTATATTGTATTATACTATAGAATGGATGGTTGATTAACCAGTTATACAAAACAAATTTAAATTGTTTGTAACTTGCATCATGCGCCGTTTGTGGTAACTTACTAAACATTGTTATAGCAATAGAATTGAATCATTTTTTGGACTTACGTAATCTAACTCTAGGTTCTGAAAGACAATAATTCTGCAGTGCTTGGGAAAAGTGGCATAAGTGAGTTTCCAGAAACCTTTTTTGATAATTTATTGACAACTTACACTGGTTTATGTCGATTTGATTTTTTTCTGTATGAATTATTGTAATGGGAGAAATACTTATGTATTTTTTCCAAGCGAGCAGATGTTCCGTAAGTTGTCAATAAATTATCAAAAAAGGTTTGTGGAAATTGACTTGTGTCACTTTTCCCGAGCACTGCAGAATTGTACCTTGTCTTATAGTGGTGAACTTCTGTTTTAGGGTAGTAAGTATTAAGGTTTTTCTTAATTTTCATTAGACATTGGAATATATATAAATTTATGACAGTTACAATTTTTCCTTGAATAAATAGTGATCTACAGTGAACGTCATATGCAGACCCTGTTAAAATGCGTATAGCCTTTTTTTTTTGTAGAATGAGAATCTTGGATATGCTACTGCTATTACCCCAAATATAAATACCATATGATAATATACTATTGAAAAAGGCGTAATAAGAATTTATGAGATAGAATTTTGGTATTAAATGTTTTAAATGTCTTAATAAGTAAATTACTCTTGATAGCCTAATACTTAACAAATTAATATGTTCATCCCATGCTAGTTTAGAATCCAATGAAAGTCCTAAAAATTTTACCTGTGACTGAGCTTCGGCGTTCGATGTATTTTTCAATGAAAATATTATATTTTGAGTTTTATTCAAATTTAGACTGAAATCATTCACCCGAAACCAATTTACTGCAGTATTATATGATTTTTCCATTACTGAATTCAAAACTTTTATATTAGTAGCCGTCATGGATTTGAGGGAGGTGGGATATGATGATAGAGACTGGATTAATCTTGCACAGGATACGGACCGATGACGGTCTTATGTGAGGGCGGCAATGAACCTGCGGGTTCCTTAAAAGCCATTTGTAAGTAAGTAAGTAAGCCCTCATTGTCTAAGTTATCGTGTTTGCTTCTATATCCCAACATCGAAGATTCTAAATCTTCCCTATGGTGATATTTTTCATTTATATTTTCTAAGTTATTTTTCATTTATATTTTCTAAGTTATTTAACGACACTATATCTCGAGAGGAATAAAGGGGTGTATAGTATTTGTATTACAAGGAAAGTTCAACATTGGAAGGTCGCGTAGAACCTTCCAATTTTGCACACCGATACATCTTATTAGTGTAAAGGTACGGTCACACGTCGCTACTTTTGCAGCGATGCAGTACAAAAAACTGCGCAACTCCTGTACTGTGACGTGTGAACAACGGTGCAACCCGAAAAGTAGCGGCTGCCGAACCTGCTGCCCGCTACTTTTCCATGCTGCGCGCAACTTAAAAGTAGCGACGTGTGAACAGGGTTCTCAGGGTTGCAGCCGCAGCATTTTTGATATCGGTTTTGTTGAAACTTTTGCTGCGGTTGCAACCAGTGTTACCACCCAAATGTGCCAATAATACTTTTATTGTTTGGATATATTTTAATGTTAAATGTGATGAAAATAAATTATTTGTAACAGTTATTAAATACACAACACAGTCTGAGCATAATTGCTGACGATATAATTCATTTTTTAAATTTTCCGTAGCGTAGTTCCAAACAGGAGGGTTGCCAACATTGATTACGTGAATATACTGTTGGTTATCACTTAAGTACAGTATATAGGCGTTTTTAAAAGCTTTATAGTAAAAACAATGTCAATTTCTGAATACTAGTTAGGACAGAAAAGCAAATAATAGATAAGGAAGCTTTCGCATGAGTTTCTTAATAATGCGAACAGAACCACAAAATGTATATTGAGAAGTCAACACGGAGATGGAAACCTGCAGCATGACTGCGGCTGCAAAAGTAGCGCCTTGTGTGTGAACAGACTCGCAACCTCCAGTTGCAACTTTTGCTGCACTCGGGTTGCGCAGCACGAAAAGTAGCGTGCAGCGCGCTACTTTTGGCTTACGTGTGAACACGACACGCAACTTTTGCAGCTGCAGTACAAAAGTTGCGCAGCAAAAGTAGCGATGTGTGGCCGTACCTTAAGATGTTGTGCCAAAAAAATGTTGCAAAAATAGGATGCAAGATATTAAAACGATGTTCAGAATATCGCTGTGAATCTAGTAGTTGCGGAGCCTTTTAAGTGTAGCGTGTGTCAGAGACGAGGGAGAAAGAAGGCTGCAAGTCAACGTCTGTAAACGCAGAGTTAAATAGGATCCATCATTACGAACAAAATATGAACTGATTTCATGGAATTAAACAAACTCATAGTACATTAATTTGGTGAGGTATGTTTAATGGTCTCACAAATTAAACCTATAACAGTGTATCTTACAATAAGTACACAAATAGTACAATATAAAGCCCACCGACACAGGATCGTCTTTCTTAGAACCTGTCACTATCCCTTCTTTATTTCCCTTATTCTGGCCTTCCACCCTTCTGGTTGTCTGTACACACTACAGTCTCACTGAACATAATCAGAAGAAAACTGTGAATTGTTCATGCAGTAATGGAAGTATAGATTCTTACTGCACCACGCACAGCAAATAAAACTGTTGTTGCTGCATTCTATATAGTATATTTTTAATCCGTAATATGTTTAATGGACTCACATTTTATGTTCAGAACCACAAGATATTTTTAGTAATATTAAAGACCTAGGATCACTAAAATACTATAGGGAGGTTAAGCAGGTTTGGGAACAGGAAGAATATGTCAGACTAAATTCAAGGGAAGAGAGAACGGGAATGGCATGGTGGAGATTAGGTATCTGGAGACTCAAGAATAAGAGAGGGAACGTAGAGAAGGATAAATGTCCTTTGTGTGGACTAGTTGAAGACGTAATGCATATTGCGCTAAAGTGTCAGGCAACGAATGATTTGAGACACAGTTGGGTAGATAAAAGATTTCTACAAATAAACGCTATAGTCGCTTATAAAAAAAATGAATGGTCACTTAAACGCCAGCAATTTGCATAAATTAGAAAAATTTCTTTTTAGAGTTAAAATTAGATGGGAAGAAAAAGTCAAAGCTCTAACGGAGATGGCATTATAAATGTTGAGTAGTCACACGATAAGAAATAACGAGGAGTAGTCAATGAAGTTAACAGAGTAATTCTTAAGAGATTGAGCATAAAATGAAAAAGCTAAGGTAGGAGTTTTAAATACAAGAGCTATACTTAGTATTAGTTGCGTATTATTATTATTATTATTATTATTATTATTATTATTATTATTATTATTATTAGCTTTATTATTGTAAACAGAGGATACTTATAGGTTCATTATGTATTAGTTTGTGTTATATTTGTATTGAGAGTGATGGCGGATTGAGAACTGGAATACATCTAATTCGCCATGACGTGAACAATGATTGATGAAATAAATCAATAAATAAATAAATAAATAAGTAAATAAATAAATAAATAAATAAATAAATAAATAAATAAATAAATAAATAAATGTTCAGAACCAGTGATTTAGACTATTGCCCATAAGAACATAGGCTAGGATGGTACGAAGTTCAGGAGAAATTATGTTAGATGATAAATTTGTAGTAATCAATTATGCTATGGCTCAACAATTACTATGTCGCTTGTGCTCAACGTAAAATAAATTCATCATCATCATCATAATCATCATCATCTTCATCCTTCACGAATTAGGCCTCTGTAGACCAGTTTCGGCCCCATCTAGCAGTCTTCTTAACGGTCTTCCTAGTCGACGATGTCCTCTAGGTTTATATTGCATCATAATTTTTGGGATTCTTGAATTTTCCATTCTTCTTACATGATCTAGCCAATTGAATTTGTATCTGCTGATTTTTTCTTCTACTGACTCTACTTCTAATTGTTCTAAAATTTCTTCATTCCTTTTTCGGTCTAAAAGAGTATATCCTGCTGTCCTCCTGAAAAATTTCATTTCCGTTGCTTTGATTCTGTTCATGTCTTTTTTCTTTAATGTCCAAATCTCGCTTCCGTATAGAAGGGTGGGTAATGCTAGTGTATTATATATTTTTATTCTTGTAGATTTTTGTACTAATTTAGCTTTTAATGTATTGTTTATTATTCCTAGAATTTGTGTAAATTTGGTAATTTTCTTGTTCACATCTTTTTCGTTTTGATAAGATATTTCACAACCCAGATAATTGAAATTTTGCACTTGTTCGAGGCATTGGTTATTGTGTATTATCTTACTTCTCACTGGGTCTTGTCCTAAAAATGCCATTACTTTTGATTTTTGTGCTGAAATTTCCATCCCAAAATCTTTTAATATTTTATTTAATGTATACAATAATTTAATAACTATATAAATAAAACAAACACTTTCTTTCAAAAATCTAGTATTTAGTATTTATTTATTTAACCTGGTAGAGATAAGACCGTCAGGCCTTATCTCTGCCCCTCTACCAGGAGATTCCAACTATAATATGAAGAATAATGTAAGTTTCAATATATTTAGCTATGTAAAGTTACCTTCAAACCTCAAAATTATTTTAAGTAGGTTCCTTTGCAACGTAAATTTTCTATTCATTTACTAACTAGGTAAATTGACAACTTGCCTTTATTTTAGGAATCAATGTAACCCTCTCTCTTTGAAACATAAAAAGAAATAGCTAATAAGTGAGCAGTATTTCCAATAATATCTTGAGATTTTCTTTAATTGATTAACGTATACTTGCTCTACTGCCTCATTTAGAATTCGCAAATTTACCTTCTTTACTTTTCTTCCTATGACCATGGTCTTCGTCTTGTTTGCATTTATCTTCATCCCATATTGCTCACAGCTGTTATTTAGCAGCTCCAGCAGCAATCCCTTAGTATCATTTCCTCTTCTGCTAACACCGCCATATCATCAGCATATTATGGACACAAGGAAGTAAATTAGGTAAGTATGAACCGTAAGTAATGTCATTAATTTCAGGGGGTTATTTCTTGAGATATTTCAAACAAAAACGTTTAATATAATTTTGGTCGTTTTTGCTTACTTTTCGAGAAAAAAATTGTTTTATATCAAAAATATCAAAGCGTGTTTATGGAAAGCCATTGATTTAATTCCCAATATGGTGTTAATTTTAAAGACCACTGTATTATAACATTAATTCTTTTTCAGAACGAAAAGTTAAACTAAAACGCGCGTCCTTCATTGGCCAAATAACTAAGTAGGCTGATTTACAGCTTTGACAGAAGTGGCCTGTTCAATAAAGTTAATTAAATTAACTATTTATTTATTTATTTTTATTTATTTATTTATTTGTTTATTTATATATTTATTTATTTATTTAATCTGGCGGAGTTAAGACCATCAGGACTTCTCTACCACACCGTCAGAATAATAATAATAAGAAACAAATGCAGAGAGAAGAGGCAAATAAGAAATATAAATAAAATTACAGTTACAAATACAAGAAGCACAAATGCAAAAGGAATGAGAGAAGTGGGGCACGGAATGCAGTAGGGAAATTTAACTAGTAAGAAGACACATCTGTATTATAATTTGGCATGTAAAATATCAATACCCGGTTAATGAAAATAATGTAATCTGTAAATAACAAATGTTCTTACGTACCAAATGCGAATAACAATAAATTCTCCCAGAGTTTGTCGAAGCACAGAGCTAATATTTCTCGAGTCCACTTACCTGAAACAAAAAAAAAGAACACAGAGTAAATATTAATACAGGTGTTAAAAGTAAAACTTTGAAGTCAAATGAAACACAATACATGGACAGTGACAATATACACAGCTGAAATGCTCCAGGAAACGAGATCACATTGAGACAAGGATTGTGAAAGAAGAAATAACAGCTATACTTAAAAGGGAAGACGGGCAAGAAGACGAGATAGAAAAAAATGAAAGTGTGAAAGAGTTGAGGTAGTAATAGTATTAACAGCAAGAAAACAAATGGCCAACAAAATTTATCCCGACCCCCTACGACGACAGGGTGGCGTAAATGTACGACAAGGGGCTCACAGCTTTACTTTCCTCCCGGGAGGAAACCGTGCTAAGAATTGTATCGACTTTCGGAACCAAATGGTTAGCATACAAACAACGAGAGTATTGAAGAAACCCGTGAATTACATAGTAAAGGATACTTTAACAATGCAGTTTGTATAAAGTATAGCATCTTTTTTTGTCTACATTTCTTATATCATTAATTAGAAAGAAGAAAGAGAAAAATTGGTAAGATAAAAAGAATAGGGAGAAAGAAATAGGCAAGAAACGAAAGAAGGAAAAATAAAGACGATGGGAGAGGATATAAATAAATAAGAAGACAATGAATGAAGTAACAAAATAAAAAGGAGACAAAGGGGACGAAATAAAGGGAAGAAGAAAGGAAAGAAAGGAGGTAAAGGAGAAGGAATGAGCACAGAAAAGATGCATTGCAGAAAGCACCAAGGGATGAAGTGAAACAAAGAACAGTGGGAAGAAAGAAAGCAAAGGAAAAGAAAACAAGGGGAAGGAAGGAAACAAAGAAGGAAAATATCGGGAAGTAAAGAAGTAACAACAAGTGGAAGAAAGGAAGCAAATAAGAAAAACAAGTGGATGAAAAGAAGTTGAGAAAAACAAAGGGAAGAAAGGAAGCAAAGAAGAAAACCAAGAGGGAAAAAGGAGGCAAAGAAGAAAACCAAGAGGGAAAAAGGAAGCAAAGAAGAAAACAAGGGGAAGAAAGAAAGTCAATAAGAAAACAAGGGGAAGAAAGGAAGCATAGAAGAAAAACAAGGGGGGAGAAAGGAAGTTAATGAGAAAACAAAGGGAAGAAAGGAAGCATAGAAGAAAAACAAGAGGGGAGAAAGGAAGCATAGAAGAAAAACAAGGGGAAGAAAGAAAGTCAATAAGAAAACAAGGGGAAGAAAGGAAGCATAGAAGAAAAACAAGGGGGGAGAAATGAAGTTAATGAGAAAACAAAGGGAAGAAAGGAAGCATAGAAGAAAAACAAGGGGGGAGAAAGGAAGCATAGAAGAAAAACAAGGGGAAGAAAGAAAGTCAATAAGAAAACAAGGGGAAGAAAGGAAGCATAGAAGAAAAACAAGGGGGGAGAAAGGAAGTTAATGAGAAAACAAAGGGAAGAAAGGAAGCATAGAAGAAAAACAAGGGGGGAGAAAGGAAGCATAGAAGAAAAACAAGGGGAAGAAAGGAAGTTAATGAGAAAACAAGGGGAAGAAAGGAAGCAAAGGAGAAAACCAAGAGAGAAAAAGGAAGCAAAGAGGAAAACAAGGGGAAGAAAGGAAGTTAATGAGAAAACAAGGGGAAGAGGGGAAGCAAAGAAGAAAAACAAGAGGGGAGAAAGGAAGCATAGAAGAAAAACAAGGGGAAGAAAGGAAGTTAATGAGAAAACAAGGGGAAGAAAGGAAGCAAAGGAGAAAACCAAGAGAGAAAAAGGAAGCAAAGAAGAAAACAAGGGGAAGAAAGGAAGTTAATGAGAAAGCAAGGGGAAGAGGGGAAGCAAAGTAGAAAAACAAGGGGGGAGAAAGGAAGCATAGAAGAAAAACAAGGGGAAGAAAGGAAGTTAATGAGAAAACAAGGGGAAGAAAGGAAGGAAAGAAGAAAGATAAGGAGAAGAATGAAAGTTAATGAGAAAACAAGGAGAAGATAGGAAGCAAAGAAGAAAGATAAGGGGAAGAATGAAAGTTAATGAGAAAACAAAGGGAAGAAAGGAAGCAAAGAAGAAGAAAAAGGGGAAGAAAGGAAGCAAAGAATGGAAAAAGCAATGTGGTATACGAAGGATAAAAGTAAGTGAAGAAAGGATCAAAGATAATAAAGAATAGGAGTAATTTACTTACTTACAAATGGCTTTTAAGGAACCCGAAGGTTCATTGCCGCCCTCACATAAGCCCACCTTCGGTCCCTATCCTGAGCAAGATTAATCCAGTCTCTATCATCATATCCCACCTCCCTCAAATCCATTTTAATATTATCCTCCCATCTACGTCTCGGCCTTCCTAAAGGTCTTTTTCCCTCCGGTCTCCCAACTAACACTCTATATGCATTTCTGGATTCGCCCATACGTGCTACATGCCCTGCCCATCGCAAACGTCTAGATTTAATGTTCCTAATTATGTCAGGTGAAGAATACAATGCGTGCAGTTCTGCGTTGTGTAACTTTCTCCATTCTCCTGTAACTTCATCCCGCTTAGCCCCAAATATTTTCCTAAGCACCTTATTCTCAAACACCCTTAACCTATGTTACTCTCTCAAAGTGAGAGTCCAAGTTTCACAACCATACAGAACAACCGGTAATATAACTGTTTTATAAATTCTAACTTTCAGATTTTTTGACAGCAGACTGGATGATAAAAGCTTCTCAACCGAATAATAACACGCATTTCCCATATTTATTCTGCGTTTAATTTCCTCCCGGGTATCATTTATATTTGTTACTGTTGCTCCAAGATATTTGAATTTTTCCACCTCTTCGAAGGATAAATCTCCAATTTTTATATTTTCATTTCGTACAATATTCTGGTCACGAGACATAATCATATACTTTGTCTTTTCGGGATTTACTTCCAAACCGATCGCTTTACTTGCTTCAAGTAAAATTTCCGTGCTTTCCCTAATCGTTTGTGTATTTTCTCCTAACATATTCACGTCATCCGCATAGACAAGAAGGTGATGTAACCCGTTCAATTCCAAACCCTCTGTGTTATCCTGAACTTTCCTAATGGCATATTCTAAAGCGAAGTTAAAAAGTAGAGGTGACAATGCATCTCCCTGCTTTAGCCCGCAGTGAATTGGAAAAGCATCAGATAGAAACTGACCTATAAGGACTCTGCTGTATGTTTCACTGAGACACATTTTAATTAATCGAACTAGTTTCTTGGGAATACCAAATTCAATAAGAATATCATATAATACTTCCCTCTTAACCGAGTCATATGCCTTTTTGAAATCTATGAATAACTGTTGTACCTACCCTTATACTCCCATTTTTTCTCCAATATCTGTCGAATACAAAAAATCTGATCAAGAGTCGATCTATTACGCCTAAAACCACACTGATGATCCCCAATAATTTCATCTACATATGAGTTAATCTTCTCAAAAGGATATTGGACAAAATTTTGTATGACGTCAACAAAAGTGATATTCCTCGAAAGTTACTACAGTTAGTCTTGTCCCCCTTCTTACAAATAGGTACAATTGTGGACTCCTTCCATTGTTCTGGTACAATTTCCTTTTCCCAAATTGCAAGTACAAGTTTATAAATTTCGCTAGATAATGCCCTTCCACCCTCTTGTATTAATTCTGCTGGAATCAATCCAGGTTTCGTAACAAGCTGTTTTTTTACGGTGATGGGTTGTTAGCCCTTCGCCCAACCCCCAAGCTGGAGGACCACCCCTTATCGGCTGTCCACGACTGCTTATTCAATATATTCACAGCTACCCTCCATATCTGGAGGCCGTCTCCTCTATCCCATGTGACTGAATATCATTCTTTTTTAATTTAAATTTTTTCTGTTATATTTGCAATTTTGGTGAAAAAATCTAATCAAATCAGGTAAAAAAAAAGGGAAATAAATTACGTGAAGTCATACGGAAGTATAAAACCGTTTTTTTTCTGTTGCAATAATTGTTTTAATTATTCACTCCTAATGTTGTGTTAGCACCGGGGGTTGTTTCACTTACGTTCCAGAGCGAGGCGCTGGTGAACGTTTCCATACATCCGAAGCAACCCTTGAGCAATTTCCTGATGATGAGGAGGCAGACGCGGTTTTTTTACATTCTGTTTAATATATAAAAATTGCGTGTGCTTAAGTAAAAACTTTTCCTTTTTTTTTTTAGGTTGTACTTTCTGTAAACATTAAAAGCATTTGTAATTAACAAATTAAAACATCCTGTTTCAACAGAAGAAACAGAAATCTGCAAGGAAACTCAGTAAGTCCACCTACCTGACGAGACAGTTTCCAACTCAAAGTTTCCTTGTTCCCTGGAAGGAATATTTAAACAAGTCTTTTCTGTGACGTGACAGTCGTGAGCTGCATCTACCGTCTCATTCATCTCGTAGCTCTGTCTTTTTTATTTTCCTTTCTTGATGATTTTCTTCTCCTTTTCTTTCGTCATTCAATTCTCGCTACTTTATTGACATATTTATTAATTTACTCACTTGTACATTTATTTTAATTTACTAGCCGTACCCGTGCGCTCCGCTGCACCCGTTAGAAATAAATATAAAGTAATTACATAATTAAAATAGGACATTTGATCCAGGGAACATTCGTGTTTGATAGAAGGATAAATCGTTTATTATGTTACTTAATTTAAATTGTATTAAAAAAATTAAAATTCGATCGTTTTGATCCAGAGACTATTCCCTTGGTCATAAAAATTATTTTAGGAAATAGAAGAAACGAATGTACAGAATAGCCTATCAAGTTTTCTGTGCTTAAGAAGCTATTTTAATCTTACCTGTCCTCGATTCACTCAGAAGTTACTGTAATAACATTATAGTATTATGTCCATCTAGAGAAATTACACTTTCCAATGGTGAATTAATAATTAATTATACAAATCGGTTAATTTAGCTTCCGATATTACTTCATATAAACACAGAAACATTGTCTGTAGGCTATGTTTCATAGCTTTCGATTGTTGTTGTCCAAGGCCCCTTATATAGCGTTAGATAGCGTTGCTATTGTAATTTTGAAACTCATTTATCTCATTAAATATGTCCCATCAAAATTGTGCATAGAATAAAACTTATCGGAAATTATTTTTAAAGAAACGTTTGTTATGTAATTTTTTTCATGAAAATTAATAATAAGGGAGATATTTCGATTTATTTAATTCAAGCCACCTTATAACCCCCATTTTAAATAAAATATTTTGAATTCCATATAGCCTAAATTCTAAGTTACAACGCACTTAATTTATATTCCAATTTTCATATAAATCGGTTCAGCCGTTATCGCGTGAAAAGGTAACAAACATTCAGACAGACAGACAGACAGACAGAGAGACAGACAGGGAGACAGACATACAAACAAAAATTTCAAAAAAGCGATTTTCGGTTTCAGGGCGGTTAATTATATACGTTAGGACCAATGATTTTTGGAAAATCAAAAATTACCAGAAAAATTTCGGCTACAGATTTATTATTAGTATAGATTAATTAGGGCTATAACCATTCATGTCCTCAATTATCAACTTTCTAATTGCGTCTTACCTTTCCATTTCTCTCCCTTCTGTCTCTTGAATTCAACTACAATTCTGTTTTTAATTCCCGACGTTGAAACCTTCTCATTTCTAACATCTCTCTTTGTTTCTATTTCTCCTATTCATCTGTTAACATTACTTCCTCATTTTGCTCAGTGTTCTTTTCTCTTTTGCTCTTGTTCTAACCACTGCTGCCTCTTTTCTTCTTATTTTTTCTTTCTTTCCCCTTTTCTTTTCTCTGTCTCTTTCTTCCATTATTTTTACCTATGTCTTTACTTTCTTTCCAATCTTTTTTACTTCTTTTCTTCGTTTGTTTCTTTCTTCAATGATTTCTTTCGACCACTTGTACTTTAATCTTTGCTTGTTTGCTTCCCTCATTCCTTTCTTCTCCTTGTTTTCCTCTCCTTTGCTTCCTTTCTTCCTCTTATCTTTCATCCTCACTTCCTTTTCCCCTTGTTTCTCATCTTTTTTTACTTTCTGCACCTTGTTTTTCTCCTTTGTTCCCTTCTTCCGCTTGTTTTTCTCCTTTCCTCCCTCTCTTCCTTTTATTTATTTATTTTATTTATTCATTATTTAAATTTAAATATACAGAATACAGAGCATAATTACAACTATATAAATAGAAATAAAATAATACAATCAATATAAAAAGGAGATACAGTAATATTAACAAAATTTGAGGTCTGAATGAGCAGCGCTCGTGTTCGGCCGCAGTTCAGATATATTTATACTAATAATAAATCTGTAGCCAACATTTTTCTGGTAATTTTCGATTTTCCAAAAATAATTGGTGTTAACATGTGAAACCGAAAACCATTTTTTTTAGAAATTTTTGTTTGTATGTCTGTCTGTCTGTCTGGATGTTTGTTACCTTTTCACGCGATAATGGCTGAACCGATTTATATGAACATTGGAATATAAATTAAGTTCGTTGTAACTTAGATTTTAGGCTATATGACATTCAAAATACTTTATTTAAAAGGGGGGTTATAAGGGGGCCTGAATTATATAAATCGAAATATCTCGCTTATTATTGATTTTCATGAAAAATATTACATAACAAACGTTTCTTTAAAATAATTTCTGACACGTTTTATTCCATACAAAATTTTAATAGGACTGATATTTAATGAGATAAATGAGTTTTAAAATTACAATAACAACGCCATCTAAGGCGCTGTATTGAAATAAAAACAAATGATTTCGTCTATAAGGGACCTTGGACAACAACAATCGAAAGCTATTAAACATAGCCTAAGAGAATGTTTCTGTGTTTGTATGAAGTAATATCGGAAGCTAATTAATTGTTTAATTATTATGTCACCATTGGAAAGTGTAGTTTCTCTAGATGGACATAATTCTACAATGTTATTACAGTAACTTCTGAAACATATAGCAAGTAATATAAAGTATACACATTAAAACTAAATGATATGCCAATTTTCATTAAACTATGTTGGATGTAATAACAATTAAGAAACATGTTAAAGGAATTGTCATTGCACCAAATGATTGCTCTCTGGACCAAAATGATCGCATTTTAATTATTTAAATACAATTTAAATTAAGTAACATATTAAACGATTTATCCTTCTATCAAACACGAATGTTCCCTGGATCAAATGTCCTATTTTAATTATGTAATTACTTTATATTTATTTCTAACAGGTGCAGCGGAGCGCACGGGTACAGCTAGTTATTAATACGTCTATAAGAGAATATACAAAATAAAATAAAATAGGAACTAAAGCTACAGTGAAATTACTCGTATATAATATATTAATATAAGAGGAATATAGACAACAAAATAAAATAGGAACTAAAATTAAAATTACAGCTGCAATGAAATTATATAACATAATATTAACATAGAGAAGAATAATATCGTACGTGAATAAAGTAGGACATTTTATGAAAAAAATATATATATTCCAAAATTATAGAATACAAATATATTATAGGCTGATTAATTCATATACAGTACATAGGCTAATAAACTTATTTAATCAAACTGAAAACATTAACACATTTCTAATTTTCTTGTTATATGTTAGTGGGTTACATGTTAAAAGTTCTGGGTGTAATTTAGCTAAAGAAATATACAACCGAGAGACAAAATTAATGCTATGCTTTAGTTTTATATGTTTGCTTTCTTCTTTCCCTTCTTTTTCTCCTTTGCTTCCTTGCTTTACTTGGTTTTCTCTTTTGCTTCCTTTCTTCCCCTTGTTTTCCTCCTTGTTTACTTTCTTTCCCTTGTTTTTTTCTTTATTCCATTTCTTCTCTTGTTTTCCGTCCTTGCTTTTTTCTCTTTTGTAATGTGATAAGGTAAACGTTTGTCTTCGTTACACGTAATTATACATGTAAGTTGATACAAGGAACGGTCAAAAACAGAACAGTTTGCATGTAAGATAGTTCTTTTCACTTGAATGAAACGAAAAAAAAAGGAAGCAAAGGACAAAACAATCCGTGTAAATCCACGCCAGAGAGAGGGATACTATTAATGGAACTGATTATGAAGTCCGCCCGCTGTGTTCAGGGAATACGTAATCTGATTTGCGCTCAACAACATCACATTGTTATGCCTCAAGTCGTGGAAAACAACAGAAAAATGAAATCCTATCAAACTATATTAATCCACGTTGAAGGCTTGTTGTGAACATTCAGGGATTTTGTCAAATCGACGCACATGCAAGAGAGTCTACCGTCATCTTTGCTACAATTTGTGACAGAAAGAAAGAAAGAAAGAAAGAAAGAAAGAAAGAAAGAAAGAAAGAAAGAAAGAAAGGATGAAAAAAAGAAAGGAAAAAAGGAAGAAAGAAAGACTAAAAGGAAAGAAAGAAAGGACTAAAGAAAGGAGTAGAGAAAGAAAGGAAGGAAGACAGAAAGAAAGACTAAAAGGAAAGAAAGAAAGGACTAAAGAAAGAAGTAGAGAAAGAATGGAGGAAAGAAAAAGAAGGAAAGAAAGAAAAAGGAGAGAAAGGTAGAAGAAAAAGACGAAAGAAAGCAATAGAGAAAGAATGCAAGAAAGAAAAAGAAGAAAAGAAAGAAAGAAAGAAAGAAAGAGAGAAAGAAAGAAATAGAGAAAGAATGCAAGGAAAAGAAAGAAAAAAAGTAGAGAAAGAATGCAAGAAAGAAAAGGAAAGAAGGATAAGACGAAAGAAAGAGAAAGAAAGAAAGAAAGAAATAGAAAAAGAATGAAAGGGAAAGAAAAAGAAAAAATGCAAGGAAAAGAAAGAAAGAAAGAAGGGAAGGACAAGAAATAAAGAAACAGGGAAAGAATGCAAGGAAAAGATTGATTGATTGTTTATTCAATAAATGGCCATATACATGGATGTACACGTGAATTACATAATAAATAAAAAAACAATAAAATTAAAAACACTACAAGTTAAAATACATTTAAAATAAGTAATATGATCAAGTAGTACTGCATATATCATAACTTGTGATTTAGGACTTGTTTTACTGAATAAAAAGAAGGAAAGAAAGGGAAGGACAAAAGAAAGGAAGAAAGAAATAGAGTAAGAATGCAAGAAAGATATAGAAGGAAAGAAAGAAAGGAAAAAGTAAAGCACGAAAGAAAGAAATAGAAAAATAAAGAAAGAAGGGAAGGACGAAAGAGAGAAATAGAGAAAGAATGAAAGGAAAAGAAAGAAAGAAACAAGGAAAAGACAAAAGACAGAAAGTAATAGATAAAGAATTCAAGTAAGAAAAATGAGGAAAGAAAGAAAAAAGGAAATGACGAGAAAAATAAAAAAGAAGGAAAGAAAGAAGAAAAGTACGAAAGAAATAAATGGAAAAAGAATGAAAGACAAAGAAGAAAAGAACAAATAGGGAAGGAGTGTAGGAAACATAAAGAAGGAAAGAAGAAAAGGACAAAAGAAAGGAAAAGAGAAAGAATGGAAGAAAGAAAAAGAAGGAAAGAAACAAAGAACTGAGAGAAATAAAGAAATAGAGAAGGAAAGAATGAATGAAAGAAAAAAGGAAAGAAAGGAACAAAGGAGGAAAAATAAAACAATAAAAAGAGAAGACAAAATTTTAAGAAACAAAGAAAAGATAAAGAAAACATTCTGCGCTGTATCAGGAATAGACCTGCACATAGAATGCGTTACCCATTTTCCGGAATGCTACAATAATTATTATTGTGTTTGTTTGTGTTGGTTTGAATGTTGTATTTCTGTTTAGGTTTATAAACGGAGAATATATGTCCATGCTAAGAGAAGTTATTAAGGACCACTCAATTTCAAAACACACTCCCTTTTCAATACAATCATGAACACATCCCACCACAACAGAAACCAGAAGACAGCGTGTGATCTTCACTAAGCTTCGGACAATGAAGAATACCACTTCGAAACTAGTCAGCCAGGTAAAATTCCTCATATTAACACAGTAAATAAGTTACAAAGATAATCAATAACCTCTGTAGTTGAAAGTGATGTTAAATATACTACTACCACTACCACTACCACTACCACTACCACTACTACTACTACTACTACTACTACTACTACTACTACTACTACTACTACTACTACTACTACTACTACCACTACTACTCCCTTCGTTTGAATTGTAAATTATTTAAAAGCAGCATGTAAGAGAGTCTTAGACTAGAAATGTTTAGCTTAAATGTAGTTCTGTTTATAAGTATGTATTTGTCTTATTTGAACTGTTGTATCAGTGAAGCGAGGTGATTCAGTGAAGTTATGGTTTTACAGTGCAGTGAATAGTTCCGATCAGTGATAATTTATAGCGTCAATGAAATGTGTTCTATAGTGTCAGTGAAATGTGTTATAGAGTGTCAGTTAAATGTGTCCTAAAGTGTCAGTGAAATGCGTCATAGTGCCACTACAGTGAGTGAGATGAGAGTAAAGTGAAAGACTATTGAAACTTATTGTAGGGTCTATACATATGTGGGTTGTGCTGAAAAATTAGGTTATTTTATGTTTCATTATTAATTGTAATTTTTGTGTTAAATTGTATTGTGTATTCTCATTGTATTGTGTATATAATTGTATTGTGTACTGTATAATTGTATTGTGTATTGAATTGTAATTTTATTGTTTATTGTTTATATTGTGTATACCACTGCCACCGGGTGCTTGCCCACTTGCAGTGTAAGTAAATAAATAAATACATACATACATACATACATACATACATACATACATACATACATACATACATACATACATACATACATACATACTACCACCAGTACTATCGAGCTACTACTACTACCACCACCACTACCACTACTATTCAACTACCACTACCACCACTATCGAACTACCACTACCACCACTACTATCGAACTACCACCACTACTACCACTACCACTACTACTACTACTAATACTACTACTACTACTACCATCACCACCACCACTACTATCGAACTACTACCACTACTACTACCACCACTACTATCGAACTACCACTACTACTACCATCACTACTATCGAACTACCACTACTATTACTACTACCACTACTATTCAACTACCACTACCACCACTATCGAACTACCACCACTACTACTACTACTACCATCACTACTATCGAACTACCATTACTATTACTACTACCACTACTATTCAACTACCACTACTATTCAACTACCACTACCACCACTACTATCGAACTACCACTACCACCACTACTATCGAACTACCACCACTACTACCACTACCACTACCACTACCACCACTACCACTACCACTACCACCACCACCATTACTACCACTACCACTACTTGACGTTGTAGGTGGTCAAGTGATCCCAATGATTTCCATTAGCTCCGAGAATTAAAAGTTTGAACTCGGACGAGACCGTGTTGTAACGGTATGTCTTGTACTTCACTAATTGTTTAGGTAGGCCTACAGGGCTACATTCTACTTATAATATGAAATTTATTGTAATACTATCGTATTCTCAGCATAAGAGAAGTGCATATAAAATCGTCGGAGATGATGCATCAGAATTCTGCATTATAAGCAGGGTGTGGTAATAATGAAAATCCCTCTAAGCGACTTCTGCTTGCAATTTAATACGTTGCATGATACGCTATTGTGATGATGACGTCCATAACCGTTATAATGGAAGTAACTGGACACTGCAAGACGGATTTATAAGTACTTTTATTGTAACAAAGAACTACTCCTCTTTTTAATTTCATGGATCTTTCGGTTTTATTCACGTGCAGATAAATTACGCGTGTGAACAGCAGTCAATAGATACAAAGGGTATAAAAGTGGAGCATCACAGATGAACGAAATCAGATCCTATTTTTATGAATTCCCTATTGCTCATTTACCACAGCATTATGTGTCTTAAACTGTGGTTGTCGTCGAGAAAAGTTGGATCCTCATTCGATGTATTCTACATGAGTTAGGAGGGACATTCTTAACGGTAGAATATTGCCAACGATCTAGAGCTAGAGTATTTAGACTTCTGTATAAGTAGGCGTCCACTTACCGGAAATTTCTTCATTTCTTCAACAGTAATTCACTAGAGGTTTTGATTTATCTAGAGAAAATCAAAACTCGAGTGGGATTTAATTGACTATTACACGATTAGAAAATAGTACATTATGCGACGAGCCTATAATGAAGGTAATTAAGAAGTGAGTATGGATATTTATGAAACGAGCGCAAGCGAGTTTCATAATTTTCATACGAGCTTCTTAATTACCATTATAGGCGAGTTTCATACGACTTTTTATGCTCGACCATATTTCTAACTTGATGTTATTAATTTTATTGTATCTGACCTGGAGCAATGTCCCGTATGTTGTGAGATGTGCGCAGACGCGAAAGTATTGATTTTTTCCGAGGAACAGATGTCCACATTGACCTTGCTAGGCCATAAGAACCTACAGAGATAACATTGAAATAAAATTAGACATTGAAAAACGAGATGACAAATTGGATTTATTTGAATATTATTTACAATTAACGCTAATTATTATAGTAACAGAACATAACCTTCTGCGACAGTATTGGATTTCCAGCCTCCGTGACTTTTCTCTAATTCTCTTTCGATTGCATATCCGAGAATAATCGATACTTGCGGTTTTATAACGGTAGAAAGCTGACCTGTCATTGGCTGAACAGTTGTAACCTGAGTCGTCATTGGCTGAAAGACCTGACCTTTAATGAGTAGATGTACTTTAATGACATGCATTAAGGGTCTGCTACCAGGTGTATAATTACTACATTTCGGCATGGTCGAGCATAAAAGTAAATAAAGATCAGAAGTAACGAAGTACTCCAATACAATAAAATATTAATTGACTTACGAAAATACAACTGTCTTCAAATGTATTATTGTATCATCTCTAAATTACAAAATATTACGCTAGATGGCAGTAGTGTGTTATGATTAGCTGTTTTCTTGTTATCAGTTGTGCCAACTATGGAATCTTCATTGAATTCTGTGGACGGTTACTAGTCAAGAAGGCTTTGTTGATTCAGTTTCATTTTTATTAAAACAGTTGCATTCCACTTCAATTATCCGGATCCCAGTAATCAACGTCACTTAACAGATGATTTTCAATAAATCTTAGTATTAAACAATCTCTGATACGTGACTATTCATAATATCGTATAGCAGAAGCTATAATATAATGTAAATAATATAAACAAGTGTTAGAAAAGTTTTAATTAAGGATGATGAAATAAACAAGATAAGTTTTAATTAACGATGATAAAATAAAAAATAAACAATAATTTTAGAAGGAACAATTATTGAAAGTACAATTTTCAAATTTGAATGTTTTAGTGGTTGGTGGTTCAATTGATGTTATATTAGACGTGTGCGTAAAAGAAGTGGAACTCGTTGATGTACATGGTGTATTCCTCAACTTATTCAGGATTTCCGAATGGTGTTCTTCATTTATTTGTAAATAGGATTTCAGGGAAGATGCATGACTATGACCAGTGATCTTTATTAATTCTTGTTCTTGAATGCCAATGCGAGTCATATTTGAAACTGCTGTGCATCGACTGGAGTGACTTGTAATTTTCTGTTTTTTTTTTTTTTTTTTTTTTTTTTGACGTCCAGACCAGTGCAGTTTGAAATGTTGGCAAAGAAAGAAACAAATGCTAGGATAGTGATAAAAATTAACAAATGCTAGGGACGCGATAAAATTGTGCGATAAGCAGCCATGATTGGTTGAAAGACGTCCTTTCGTACCGTTTTATTGGTCAAAAGTAGTATGACGTAGTAAAAGTGTAATAGTCTGTATAAAACATTGCATAAAGAACAAAGCTCTGAACATTTTGTCTCTATAATAGATTACAGAGGACAAGCAGTCTAAATAACTTGGAATTTTACATGAACTGAAAAGAAAAATTACACCTGACCCACGTCATGAATCGGAATACCCAGTCCTCAGTCACAACAGCCTCCATTTCATATTTTGAAGGACCGACGCAATCACTTGCTAGCTTAGAAAACTACAGAGTGTCCCAAATTGATGTATACACATTTCGAAATACTATTTCTTAGCAACGAGATGAGACAGAAATACGATTTTTGCGGTTTTGTATTCTTTAAGCCCGTACATGTTCAAAATTGACCCCTTCCGCCACAGTACACTCCCAACAACGACGTACAACAGAGCGACATACCAACTGGATTGTTGCTAATGGGATATCATTACAGGCATGTTCAATCTGAACTCTCAGTTCCTCCAGTGTTTGTGGTTTTGTGGCATACTCTGTGTCCTTTAGAGCTCCCCATAGGTAGAAGTCTGGAGGGGTTAAATCCGGAGATCGAGGTGGGAACTCCGCAGCAGTCTTTGATTGAGTGTGTAATCGAGAAAATTTCTCACATTGATATGAAAGTGAGCTGCAGCCCCTTTTTGTTGAAAGTAAAACTTATTTTAATTCTCAAAGAGGTCATTAAGACGTGGAATCGTGGTTTCCAACATTTGCAGGGATTTCTCACCCGTGACAGTCCCTTCGAAGAAGTACGGCCCAATTATTCCTCTGGAAGACTGACCACACCATACTGGAAGATTGACGGCCTTTTCTTGAAAGATGTTTGGGTTTTCGTTAGCCCAGTACACACAACTGTGCCGGTTAAATCTGCCATTAAGTTTAACCCTGCATTACTCATGTGGGGTGTGGTAAACTCCGGTGCGTATATTTCAACGAAAATCTAAGAGACGGAACTAGTGTGTACTCTGTGCATCTGTATACCTTTCAATCACATCCAGAAGAGTTCACTTAAGAAATTGCTTAAGTGAACTAAGAATAGTATATTTAATTGCGTTTATCTGATTTCTGAAACTTGCGGAAAAATATATTAATTATTTAAAATGGAGTTTGTGAAACCCCACCTGAGCAATGGTGAGAATATTTATAACATGAGTAACACAGGGTTAAATGCGGCTTCATCTGACCAAATAAGTCTTGAAAATCTTCCTTTTCATCACACATGTTCAAGAACTCACAAAATTCCAGTCGCCTATTTGACTCGTCCTTATTTAGTGCGTGGACATCTGTGGAGTAATGGTTAGCGCGTCTAGCCACGAAACCAGGTGGCCGGGGTTCGATTCCTGGTAGGGGCAAGTTACCTGGTTGAGGTTTTTTCCGGGGTTTTTCCTCAACCCAATATGAGCAAATGCTGAGTAACTTTCGGTGCTGGACCCCGGACTTATTTCACCTCCATCATCACCTTCATCTCATTCAGACGCTAAATAACCTAAGATGTTGATAAAGCGTCGTAAAATAACCTACTAAAATAAAATAAAAAAATTAGTGCGTGGACAAGTCTCGGAATGTAAGGCTTCCATTTTTGAGCTCGCAAAATTCGATGAACACTGGATTTGCTGATACCAATCTCACGAGAACATTTGCCTCATTGACTTCTTTGGGGATTGTGCAAAAGCCTGCATGACTGCATCAACACTCTCTTTCTTCCGTATCGCTCTTTCAACACATCTTGCACCGTTCCGTCGACTTCCAACTTGTCTTGGATTCTTGTGATAGTTAACCTTATTAGTGATTGTGTTTCAAATTCAACCCTCCATCGTCGTTGAACCTAAACAACATTCTCCACTTACCAATAACATTTCAGTACCCACTTACGTTCATCGAACGATAATTGCACCGCATGTTTGTTTATAAACAGATGGACAGGTTTTCATACTTTCCACTGCCTTCTGAATCATAAACCGCAACAATTGCATTTCTATTTAATTTCTTTGCTGTGAAATAGTATTTCAAAGCAGACTGCTGCATTGGAGTTAAATCGCTCGCTTAAACTCGGTCGAGTGTCGCACCCTCGAGTGAGATACGATCGGTCGTGATACGCTCGTAATAAATTGAAGCACAGTACAAGGTCATCTCATCGACATGTCTTATCTTGTATGGAAGGCGACAGATAAGATACACATACGTTTTGCTCACACGGTAAAAATAAGGCTTTATTTTCTGCGTTTGTGACACACGTTTAATGGAACAGTCAATGGAACGTACCAAAACAGGAACATGAAGTTATAAATAAAATAGTATGAAAATCTTCGATATACAGTTATTATTGCTAATTAATAATTATTCAATATTTGATTTACCTCATATATAATATGATAGGTCCATACATAGTGTTCCGCCTATATACTGCGACAATGTAGAAACGTTTTACAATAGTAATATACGTTACAAGAGCGGTATGTTGACGTTTTCATGTTCGAGGACAAGATTGAAAAAGCGAAACGTAGTTGAGCTTTTTTAATTTCCGAGAACATGAAAACAAACATACCGCTCGTGTATCGTACATTATTTTGTGCGAAGATCGTTTATTACATATCTGAAAGACGAATTTCTAATTAGTTGCAATGAAATCTCCATCTTGGTTTCTCTTTAATGACGGCAACTTTAGAAAACAAAAATATCTATACTCCAGCAGGCCGTGATATACGTCTGTCTTTTTTTTTCTCCCAGTCTATAAATGCGAACTTAAAACAAACGGTAAGGTTATGTAATGATTTATTTTTCATTTTAATATTTTAAAAATATTATTTATATAACATATTGCAGTAATAACATCGGCATCTGGAGTCTTGTTGATTTTTTCACGGCTTCCTTAATGTTACTTGTATCAGGAATACAATAGTTTTCGTGGAGTAGTAGACTTTACTTAATTTTTGCAAATATTTAAAAACAATAATTATTAACAGTGCAATTTAGGTGAAATTGCAGTGGTAAGTTTCCAATTTATAATTATTACTATGTTAAACGTCTCTAAAAATAATATGTTAAAAGCCTAAAGCAGTAAAATGAATGTCGCGCTTAAGCGGTAAGAAGAGGGAAATTGTTATGTGTGTTACGTTGGGAATACTGAATGTGGTATTTCACACTTACCGCGTATTGGTTCTGTGCGGAAAACAAGCAAATACGCACGATCTCGCACAAAATATTATTGATATAGCAGTAGATTAATAACAATATTAGTACAGAGATAACGTCACAGAAAATATAATAAAACGAATAATCATGCTGCACAACTGTTACAGACGCAAAGATTGATACACTAATTATTAGAGATTATTATTATTATTATTATTATTATTATTATTATTATTATTACTAGAAAACTTGATACAGTTCTTGCATTATCGTGATTGTGTTCTCCTTTTATAATAATTACATTTACATCCAATAACATCTATCAGATGTGGCAAAAACAAAATCACTCATGTGTGGAAAAAAAAAAAAAAAACATTTACCTACAACATTTAACTTATATTACATTTTAAAGCAAGTTTTGTAGTTGTACTATGGAGAGGTTAGTTAAACACTGCAAAGTTTTGAAATGATAAACATCTATGATGTTACTACACAGTTCATCACTGTAACAAGAACGAATGTCTAACGCTCGGCTTATACCGTTCGAGGATTTATCGCTCGTGACAATTTTACCCATCATGCATGTGCGCTACCTACCGGATTATGCTATGAACTACTTGGCGCTCGAGCGAAAACGTCCGATGCAGACCTCTGTTTCAAAGAGTGTATACATCAGTTTGGGACATTCCGTATTGAACGACAGATTGAAATGGTAAATCTAACTGAGGAAGAACCTATTCAGACTTGTCACGTGCAAACATTGCGTAATGCAAATTCAAAAGGTACATTTTGTTTCTACATTAGGAGAGATTGCTACATTTTGTAACCAGGTCACTTTTTCTACTATTAATGCTTCATGAAAATTGTTAAGAAAGACAATCATAGCTGCATCATGTGGTAGTGTTTGTTTCCATCTTTACGAAGCAACTTTTAATTCAAATTGTGAAAAACTGAATTTTGTACGTTCTGTTTCGAATAAAGAAGTATCTAAATCATTGTTCCTACCAGATTGTGTCAATTTGTCTCGAAGTTTAGCATGCAGCCTCCCAATCTTCCTTATTTTAGTACATCATCTTCCGACTCTTTTTTTGTTGTAGAATCTTCCTCACACTTTTTTACCCTATCTTTCTTCTCCCCCTTTTTTACGTTTCACTATTTATTTTCCGTCCTTCTTCTTCTTCCTTCCACCAAGATCCGAGACATAGGTCATCAATTACACAGGAATGACATATCCCTCCCCTCCCCTCTCCAAGTTTCCTCTCCACCCCCTCCCAGGACATAAAAAGTAGAGCGTTCGCTGGTTCATTTCTTTTCGTTGGCAAGGATCCCAGGATGAGACGCAGAAGAGTCGGTAGACAACATCGAAAACAAGGCGGTGGTGCCATGCCGGCATCACATGCATGATTTTTATTTTCAATTTGTCATTATATCAAGAGCAGAGAATGGAGTGTGGTGATGGATATGTAGATTTTGACACTCGATTTCCCGGGAATTGAACCCTGATCTTTATAGTTGGAAACTGAGAGCAAAGCATTATAGATAGTTTAAAACAGAACTGTGATAATACAGTAGAACTTGGTTATAGCGACCTCGTTTTGTGCGATACCTCGCCTATAACGTCAAATATTCTGTGGTCCCAACAAATTCCTCATAAAACATATGCTTTCCTACCTTGCTTAATATGACAAACGCATATGCGTCTACCTCGCATATAACGTCATTTTCAACCTCAGTTTGGAATAAGATTTTCTGAGAACCAAAGTATTTTAAGAAATATTTTGTTGAAATCTGACCCTGACAAATTCTTTACAGTCTCCTTCTGTCATAGACCTCTGGAATGCAGGGGGATTCCCCACTCCATTGTAACCTGCCCGAATTAATGCGGTATTAGATCAGTTTCGATAAGAAGTTTTCACTAAGTACACGCATTTTAACGCAGTATGGCCACTAAAAGAAGTGAGTGACGATTTAGAAGTCATTAGAATTATGAACATGTTCTATGAAGCTAGGGAAGGGAGCAGTGAAATTGCAACTGAAATTATGAACTTAGAACGTAATTTAGCCTTAGAAAGTGTGTATTGGGCATGTAGAAGACAACAGAGTAAAATGACTGATTACTTCACTTCTAAGTAAAGTAGTTTGGTGAGTACTGAACAAACTGTTTTAATACAGAATACTGTATTTATAATTGTAGGCCTACGGGTATTTTATTATGTTCATAGTAGGCTTAAACGTCAATACATAAATCTAAAAGAAGTCTAAGTTTGTTATTTTTCATTTTCCACCAAAATAGATTGATAATGTGAATCTCGGTTGCTACGACACTCCTTTATAACAACATAATTTTTAAGGTCCCTTGGATGTCGTTATAACCAAGTTCTACTGTATATAAACAAGACCTCGGAATGGTTTACAGCCAACGGTCTTTTCTTAAATGAAGGAGAAACTAACTCTATGATTTTTAGTTTGAAACCTCTTCCTGATTAGTTTTTATTTATTTATTTTATTGCTAGTAAGTTTGAAATGAATACAAGTTAATAATACAATGAAAGATAAACTAGCCCACTCCCGAATGAGTAAGACTCGTGCTCGGGAGGGGATTCCAATACAGACAAAAATAAAATTAAAATTGAAAGCGAATACAGATTAAATAGTGTTTAATATGTTTAAACCCAAACTATAAATTCAATACAATTTTTTTAAAGTTTTTTTATTAATTTGGAGAGGATTCGTGGTTGAAATATTATTGGAATAAAATTTGTTTAATAATCTGGGACCTTGACTCATGCTATGATAAAAAGCTGCATTGGTTTTACATTTTGGTTCACACAAACGCAGAGAATTCATATTTTTAGTTCTATATTTATGTATATACCTTTCAAAGTAATTAAAATTTCTATGAAAATATTTTAATAAAATAAAATACATTTGTTCAATGTTGAAAACTTTGAAATGTTTAAACAACAATTCAGTTGGATAATCTTTCTGCTTTTTTAAACAAATTTTTAATACTTTTTTCTGTAGTAAAATTAACGGATAAAGGTTGGATTTATAAGTTCCACCCCAACCTATAATACCATACATAAATATAGACTGAAATAATGCTAAATAAATTACGCGTAAACAGTTAATTGACAAAATATTTCTTAGAATAACAAAGTAACATAATGTTTTACGTAATTTATTACAAATATAATGAATATGATTATTCCATTTTAAATTATTATCAATAATTAAACCTAAGTATTTAACCTCATTAACTTCATTAATAACTGAATAATTGCAATTTGTATCGGAGCAATCAGAATTATGCATTTTAATTTGTAGTGTAAATGAAATTGGTTTATTAACTTTATTACTTCTGAATGTAAGCTCAAATGTTATATATTTTTAAAATGCATATTGATGATTGTCTTTCCTGGGAACATAATTGATTACTTGTTATTACGGTTACCTAAAACCATCTATTTAATTTTAAAAAAATGTATTCCATTTCGCTACATATTTTAATCAATTATTAGACTTAAAATTACTGTGTGGGATGGAGGTAAGAGAAAAAAAGGAAATTTTATTATTATAGAAAAAGGTAATTAGAATTAAAAAAATAACTGCAACAAGCAAGCTCCTTGTACACCATTGTTTGTAGATTGAGGTATTTTAACACTGTGTAATTTAATATATTTTGGATGTTTTAATTTTAATGCATAATTCCTTAGATCATTTTAGTTTAAGAAGCGACCAACACAGTCACTTATTTATTTTATTTTATTGGGTTATTTTACGATGCTGTATCAACATCTAGGTTATTTAGGTTACAATATGATAACACGCTAGAAATACCACTGCACACATCATCTCTTTATTCTTCATCTTTCACTGTTGCTACTTCTCGTCACTGGAATTCTCTGCCGCCTGAAGTCAAGGGCTGCCGAACTTTAATTTCCCTTAAATGCAAATTAGAAAAATATCTTATGATGAGTTGCCAGACCTAACGCGTTGCAAATATTTAATGGAATGTGTTCCACTGAATTTTTTTTATTTTTATTTTTTTTTTTGTTTCTTATTTTTATTATCTAAATCGTGTTTATTTATCACTTAACGCCAATATGTATCCCACTGTGTTTTTTTATTAATCTATTTTTTGTGTACATTTTATTCAATTGTCGGTTTCTGGTTTAATTATGTAAATCCTACTTAATTGTAATCTAATACTAATATGTATACTCAAGTGTTTATTTTTATTTTTACTGTGTACATGTTTTTTATTGAATTATCGGCTTCTGTTTTTATGTGATTCGTATTTGATTCTAACAACATTAATATGTATTTCACTATGTTCATTTTTATTTTATGAGTTAAATTTTATGTAACTACCTCTTTTGATCTCATTATGTACCTAAATTGTATCAGTATGTAATTACTTAATTCCGATCCAGTTTTATGTTCAACTGTGTAAGCAAGTTTTAATCCTGGTTGAGTGTAAGAGAAGGCCTTACGGCCTTAACTCTGGCAGGTTAAATAAAGCCATTATTATTATTATTATTATTATTATTATTATTATTATTATTATTTAGCGTCTGAATGATATGAAGGTGATAATGCCGGTGAAATGAGTCCGGGGGTCCAACACCGAAGGTTACCCAGCACTTGCTCGTATTGGGTTGAGGGAAAACCCCGGAAAAAACCTCAACTAGGTAACTTCCCCCAACCGGGATTCGAACCCGGGCCACCTGGTTTCGCAGCCAGACGCGCTGACCGTTACTCCACAGGTGTGAACTTTAGGTATTTTAACATTGTGTAATTTATATATTTTGGATGTTTTAATTTTAATGCATAATTCCTTAGATCATTTTAGTTTAAGAAGCGACCAACACAGTCATAAAACAAGGCTTAGGAATAAACGTCGTGGGGTGGATGGCGGATGGCCTATGGCGAATCCTCGGCCTCACTTCACTTCATCTCGCCAAAAAATTGCATTCTTGTAATATTTGGCTTCTTCGACATATTAAAACTTCAATGCAAATGAAAGATCTATGGAATACAAGTCCACACCTTTGGAGTAACGGTCAGAGCGTCTGGCCGCGAAACCAGGTGGCCCGGGTTCGAATCCCGGTCGGGGCAAGTTATCTGGTTGAGGTTTTCTCCGGGGTTTTCCCTCAACCCAATACGAGAAAATGCTGGGTAACTTTCGGTGCTGGACCCCGGACTCATTTCACCGGCATTATCACCTTCATATCATTCAGACCCTAAATAACCTAGATGTTGACACAGCGTCGTAAAATAACCCAATAAAATAAAAAAAATATAGAATACAATGAATGAAATGAAATGAAAATACGTTTATAGGTTGAACCTCCCGATATGATTATTTCCTTTTTTTTTAGGTTATAACAGCATTCATTTTCATTTTGCAGATCTAATTTTATTCTCAGTAAAGCACTTACAATGACAGATAACAGTTAGGGCAACAGTGATATTTTGATTTCTACCTACGATTACAAGCATTAGCGCCATCTCTTGGAACATTAGAATTACGCAAAAGTTACAGGAAAACTAATAACATTTATTTGGTAAAATTCTGAGAAAACATAAACATCTAAGCTTGTAACTTTACTTTTTTAAAATCCCGTTACATTTCGGGAGGATTTCGATTATCGTCGCTACGTCTCCCGAAGCCTCAAATGGCATAGCGGAATTCCGCTACAGTTGGGCACACTGATCATGCATTACACTGTTATACCAGCAATGTGTTCAAAGAGGGCTGTAGTCGTACAGAAGTGCGCAGACACATATGTTAAATTATGTTCATTATGTATTAATGGAAACAAAACACGTAAAGAAACTCAATTAAAATTTTATAAATCAGTAGCTCTTCCACAACTTCTATATGGAACAAAGACATGGCCTCTGACACAAAAGGATTTAAAAACGCCTGGAAGCTTCGGAAATGAAATATCTGAGATCGGTGCTTCGTGTAGAACTGACGGAACATATAACAAGTGAAGGTATTGGACAACTCCACATCCAAAATATATCTGAACGAATTCAAGCACATAAGCTTCGGAAATGAAATATTTGAGATCAGTGCTTCGTGTAGAACTGACGGAACATATAACAAGTGAAGGTATTGGACAACTCCACATCCAAAATATATCTGAACGAATTCAAGCACATAAGCTTCGGAAATGAAATATTTGAGATCGATGCTTCGTGTAGAACTGACGGAACATATAACAAGTGAAGATATTGGACAACTCCACATCCAAAATATATCTGAACGAATTCAAGCACATAAGCTTCGGAAATGAAATATTTGAGATCGGTGCTTCGTGTAAGACTGACGGAATATATAACAAGTGAAGGTATTGGACAACTCCACATCCAAAATATATCTGAACGAATTCAAGCACATAAGCTTCGGAAATGAAATATTTGAGATCGGTGCTTCGTGTAGAACTGACGGAACATATAACAAGTGAAGGTATTGGACAACTCCACATCCAAAATATATCTGAACGAATTCAAGCACATAAGCTTCGGAAATGAAATATTTGAGATCGGTGCTTCGTGTAGAACTGACGGAACTTATAACAAGTGAAGGTATTGGACAACTCCACATCCAAAATATATCTGAACGAATTCAAGCACATAAGCTTCGGAAATGAAATATTTGAGATCGGTGCTTCGCGTAGAACTGACGGAACATATAACAAGTGAAGATATTGGACAACTCCACATCCAAAATATATCTGAACGAATTCAAGCACATTGCGGCTCTACAGCGAATTGCGCTATTGCAAGTGGCGCAAACATGACGCCAAGTAGAAAGGGGCTCCAGGGACTTTTCGTCAGCATGACTCAGGGGTCTTTGCTCAAGACAGTTCAACGAGTAATCATTCATGCTTGACGTGAAATTTGAACTCGCGTAACGTCAACTTGCAATACTATTTTCCAATGCCAAGCAACGCATTCTCTGCGCCTATATTTGGCTGCACGGCGTCGATGTTTTCAGTGTGTAATGATCTCAAATTCGGGACTGACATCTGATTGCCACTGTGTATTGTCATGGCAACAGCATCAAGTCAGCGCCCACCACCATGTGCAGTCACTCGCTCCCCTTCCACGCGAACACACCGGGCCGATATATCAAACCGGACTCCCCGCTGCGGGACCCCCAGTGGGGACCAAAATTACCGCCCTGATAGTCCAGTAGATTTAAATTCAATCGTGGAATACATGGGAACCAACCGGTCCAGCGTCAACACGGACAGCGAATCCGGTAGATAAATTTCATATGTAAAACTTCTCCTTACGACCCATTCCGCTCAAACAGAGCCTGGCTCGTAATGAAAATAACCGGACAGTTTGTGTGCTCTGGCCACTCACACTATCACCACCTTCAAATTAATAACTTCTCACTCTGAGGATGCCGGACTGGAACCAGCGCTTGGAACCTCGATGAGATCAAGGAGAGAAAGAGCGTGCCATTACAGGATTTCTCTCGAGATTCCACGAAGAGAGAAGGATAGAAAGGAAAGAATGGAAGACAGAAAGAAGGGAAATAAAATACGTACGAAAGAAAAATTAGGAAAAGGAACGAAAGAAATAGGTAAAGAAAATCTTCATATCTAACAGTTCAACCTCTGAGTAGGGAAAAAGGGGAAAAAAAGGGAAAAATGTAGTAAATATAAAGAAATTGTAAAAAATAAACAGAAAGAGACTAAGCGAACAGAAGGAACTAAAAGAGAATGTAAAGAGAAAATGTAAAGTGCCAGAAAGAAAGAAAAAAAGAAAGAAAAAAAGAAAGAAAAATATATTATTATTATTATTATTATTATTATTATTATTATTATTATTATTATTATTTTATTGGTGCTGTGAAGATAAAAAGAATTGTCATTGTATTATATTAATTATGCATTATATTGTCTTGTATTGTAGTAATGTATTGCTTTGAATTGTATTGTATTGTATTGTATTGTTTTAATTATGTTATATTAATAACAATGTAGTAATTTTCTATCATACTGGTAGAGTGGAAGGGAAGGCCGAATGGTCTTTACTCCGCCAGTTGAAATAAACCATTATTATTATTATTATTATTATTATTATTATTATTATTATTATTCCAGGCTTAATTTTTTAATTAACTCACTGATCTAATTTTAATAATTATTTGTCCATTTATTTGTTGCATTTGGTCAATTGATTACTGTAGACTATTCCATTATTTCAATTATCTCATTGTACTAATTTTATAATTATTTAAGCTATTTTACCCTGTTGCATTTGATCAATGATTGATGTAGACTATTATATTGTTTGTATTCCATCTCATTGCCATTTTCTATCATTCATTCACATCATCATTTGTTGTTTTGTTCTGTTCTGTATCGTGCTAAACTGTAATTGGCCTTGTGCTGTTGTTTTGCACGTTAATATTCTAAATAAATAAATAAATAAATAAATTATTATTATTATTATTATTATTATTATTATTATTATTATTAAATAAGAAGAGAAAGTTAGAGAACAGAACTTTTCTTTCGGAAATAAGAGGATACTATTACGAAAGATAGATGATAGAAATAAGAAAGAGAAGTGAAAGGAATAGAAATAAAGTCACAAAGGAATATAGAAATGAAGGAAGAAAAGAAGAGAATGAGGAAGAAACAAAAATATAAAAGAAATGAAAAGATAGTAATAAATGACAAATGAAATAAATTAAAGGAAAGAGAAGAGAAGAGAAGAGAAGAGAAGAGAAGAGAAGAGAAGAGAAGAGAAGAGAAGAGAAGAGAAGAGAAGAGAAGAGAAGAGAAGAGAAGAGAAGAGAAGAGAAGAGAAGAGAAGAGAAGAGAAGTTTTCTTGATAAATTTTTCGCCCCACAGATGTACTTCGTCTTCATCTTCCTAACAGGTGATGGTCCTAGAAGGACTGTTCCGGTTTACAAACGTTTTCCCGCCATCTTTTCACAGGGCTACCCAGTGATCTTTACCCTGTTGGTCTGTAGTTCAAGATCGCTCGAGGAATCCTTGTTCTAGGCATACGCTTGATATGGTGAAGTCAGCTGTCTTGATATTGATGAATATACTGCAGTATAGGTTCCATTCCCAGTTCTTGTAGGATATCTTCATTTCTTTTATGGTCCCATTTTAGTAGTGTATCCTGCTGTTCGGCGCATAAACCTCTATTTTCATCAATTTTTCATAAGGTCCAAGCTTCGCTGCCGTAACAAAGGACAGGTCTTGCTAAGGTCTTGTACAGATGAATGCGGGTATGTTTCTAGACTAAAGAAGGTTTCATTATACTGTTGATAATGCCTGCAGATTTATTGAATTAAATTTTTTTTTTTGTGAAATATCTAGGCCTAGATGAGGTAGAAAGGAAAGCTTGAAAGCAAGATAAATGAATTCATTAAACCATTCTAAAAGTTACCATTTATACAAATTTTTCTTCGTACAGGTTCTTTGCCGCAGAATGCCATTGTTTTTTGTTGTTTTTTTTTTTCGTTGAAATTTCCATGCGAAATTTATCAGCTGTTAATTTTAAACTATAGACTGATCGTTGTAAATCATCTTCTGAAGTGGCTAGCAAAATCAAATCATCTGCAAAAGTCAGTAGCTATGTCCAGATATGTTTGGAAGTAAATCCCGAAAACACAAAGTAGGCCTATATGATTATGACTCGTGACGGGAATATTGTACGAAATGGAAATATAAAAATTGGAAATTTATCTTTCGAAGTGGTGAAGAAGTTCAAATATCTTGGAGCAACAGTAACAAATATAAATGATACTCGGGAGGAAATGAAACACAGAATAAATATGGGAAATGCCTGTTTTTATTCGGTTGAGAAGCTTTTATCATCCAGTCTGCTGTCAAAAAATCTGAAAGTTAGAATTTATAAAACAGTTATATTACCGGTTGTTATTTATGGTTGTGAAACTTGGAGTTTCACTTTAAGAGAGGAACATAGGTTAAGGGTGTTTGAGAATAAGATGCTTAGGAAAATATTTGGGGATAAGAGGGATGAAGTTACAGGAGAATAGAGAAAGTTACACAACACAGAAATGCACGCATTGTATTCTTCACCTGACATAATTAGGAACATTAAATCCAGACGTTTGAGATGGGCAAGGCGAATCCAGAAATGCATATAGAGTGTTAGTTGGAAGGCCGGAGGGAAAAAGACCTTTAGGGAGGCCGAGACGTAGATGGGAAGATAATATTAAAATGGATTTGTGGGAGGTGGGATATGATGATAGAGAATGGATTAATCTTGCTCAGGATAGGGACCAATTGCGGGCTTATGTGAAGGCGGCAATGAACCTCCGGGTTCCTTAAAAGCCAGTAAGTAAGTAAGTAAGTAAGTTATATGACCATGTCTTGAGTTTCTAAATTCCTGTACTATTGCGTTCTGATGTACTTACGATACGAAAATTGAGAGGAATCTGTTGAAACTGGAAGTACTCAGAGGAAACCTGTATTATCCACAATTTCCTTCTCTCAGCGCATCCCATGTAGGCCACGAACTTGTATTTTCGACGTATACTAAACTGATTACTTACTCCTGCCCCATCGTTGCTTCATTGCTTCATTTTCTATCCCTGGGAAGCTCGATTTAAAAAAAAAAAGAGCATATAAATTGATAGAGGTTAAAGAGAGATGTGCATTATGCAAAACATAATATTCCCTTTAAGTCGGGACGCCGTGTTGTGGGACCAACAGAGACAGTGATGGGGTTGGAGAGCGGGAGGGGGTGAAGTTAACGACGCGGGATGTCAGAAAGTGGTAGGGACTTTTTCCAGGAGCGTAGGAGGAGGAGGAGCACGGCGGAAGCTGTAGTTTGGATGTCGGAGCTAAATACGAAAAGATGCGATAAAAAAATATTCGAGTTCTGTGAAAAGTGTAGAGCAATCATTCTGTATAAATGCTTAGTAATACTTAATTTCCGGGAAGCATAACGTGTAGGAGGTCTCAATGGTCTGTGAAACCTGATTATATCGGCGGATTAGCCGCGACATCAAACAACTAGGAGCGCAAAACAAGACAGAAGTCATCTTTTATAGGCTACTTACTCACAGACTGTCTAATGGAAGAGGAAGAGTTTGCAAAACTGACTCGTTCAGAGCTTGTGAAAGAGTGTGAAATCAATAGCGAAAAACATAGACTTGAATCAAATTTAATTTCTCATTAAATACGTTTTCGAAAGGAAGATTTCGAGAAGAAAATTGGCAGAGGATATACGAAATCCCTTCGATTGCATAGAAAAGATAAAACTAGAAGAAGAAAATATATTGAGGAAATCTAGAGGAAAGGAGGAGAAAAAATAGAGAAAGGAGGCAATGAAAAACTAGAAGAAGGAAGGACAGAATGTAAAGGGAAAAGATATATAAGTCAAGGAAAGAAAAAATAAAAAATAGAGGAAGTAAGAAAGGAGGAAATGTAAAGTCAGAAAAAGGAAATAAAAACTAGACGATGGACGGAGAGAATAAAACAGTTTAAAGGCGGAAAACAAATACAGGAAGAAGGGAAATTATGAAACACATGAGGAAGTTAGAGGGAATTAAAAAGTACAGAAAGGAAAGACGAAAAGAATGAAAAATTAGAGGAAGGATATCATAAGTTAGGGAACAGAGAAACAACTTGAGAAGGAAGAGGGGAATGAAAATTCAGAGGAAGGGTATGACAAGCTGTAGAAAGGGAGGAAAGAAAGAACTAGTGGAAGGAAGGGGAGGATGAAATATTATAGGCAGGACATGACAAGCTAGAGGAAGGAATGAGAGAAAAACGAGGGAAGTAAGGTATGAAAAACTATTCGAAGGAAAGAGGAAATGAAAAACTAGAGGGAGGAAGGAGCGAATTAAAAACTAGAGGAAGGATCTGATAAGCTAGAGGAAGGGAGGAAAAACTAAGACAGGAAGGAGAGAATGAAAAACTAAAGGAAGGAGCGAATTAAAAACTAGAGGGAGGATATGATAAGCTAGAGGAAGGGAGGAAAAACTAAGGCAGAAAGGAGGGAATGAAAAACTAGAGGAAGGAAGGTGCGAATTAAAAAGTAGTGGAAGGATATGATAAGCTAGAGGAAGGGAGGAAAAACTAGGCAGGAAGGAGGGAATGAAAAAGTAGAGGGAGGAAGGAGCGAATTAAAAACTAGAGGGAGGAAGGAGCGAATTAAAAACTAGAGGGAGGAAGGAGCGAATTAAAAACTAGAGGGAGGAAGGAGCGAATTAAAAACTAGAGGAAGGATATGCTAAGCTACAGGAAGGGAGGAAAAACTACGGCAGAAAGGAGGAAATGAAAAACTAGAGGAAGGAAGCAGCGAATTAAAAACTAGTGGAAGGATATGATAAGCTAGAGGAAGGAGGAAAAACTAAGGCAGGAAGGAAGGAATGAAAAGCTAGAAGAAGGAAGGAGGGAATGAAAAACTAGAGGAAGGAAGGAGCGAATTAAAAACTAGAGGAAGGATATGATAAGCTACAGGAAGGGAGGAGGGAATGAAAAACAAGAGGTCGAATGTGACAAGCTAAAGGAAGGGAAGAGAAAAATCCAGGGGAGGAGGAAATGAAAAGCTGGTGAAAGGAAGGAGGAAATGAAAAACTAGAGGAACGAAGTAAGGAAGGAGGGACTCAAAACAGAGGAAGGGGAGGGAGAAAACAATACCGAAGGAAGTAATGAAAAACTATTGGAAAAAGGAGGAAATGCAAAACTTGAGGAAGGAATGAATGAAAAACTGGAGGATGGAATGGAAACTTAAGGAACCAATAACTAGGGGAACTGAAGAGGGAATTAAGAACTAGAGAAAGGAAGGTGGGAATGAAAAACTATAGAAAGGGAGGAGGAAATGAATAACTAGGGGAAGGAAAGAGGAAATTAAAGATTAGAGAAAGGAACTAGGGAATGAAAAACTAGAGGATGGAACTAGGGAATGAAAGTAAGGGTTAAACGAACAAAGAAATAGAAGCTTGCAAGCAAAACTAAACATGGGAGGAGAGAAAAAAATACATAAAAGACAAAAAAAAAAAAACATGCGCAATCACACAATAACAATATTAACAAATGAACGTGTCACTGCTACTATGTGGACGGAAAGACATGACAATGTCGGAATGACGTCAGTACAGTCTGGTTGAGAATGAGGGGGACTGATCAAGGTTTATAACATTTCTGATATATTACAGAGTCTCGGAACCTATCTTAACCTTTCACAAAAGAAACAACAGAAGACGTTCATTTGCATTTCTGCAGGTAACGTTGTTGCGTCAGTAACGGAGCCAATGTTAATATCAGAATTACGGGCTGAACTCGACAACGACACATGTCTCATTACGTTTCCTGGCACCTTGTATGTTGCAGAGTTCAACATTCAACTAGGTTTTGTGATCTTCTAGACACTTATTTCAGTTGGCCATTTATTAATTATTGCAGACTAGTTTTACTCACAGAACAACGTTACAAATATGGCAATAAGAATCCAAATAAAAAAAGAAAAATATGTGCTGTATCTAAGACACACCGACATGTAGTAGAATACGTCATTCAGTTTCGGGAATGAAGCTACAATTGTGTTCATTTGAATGTTTTATTTTTGTTTAGATTTATAAATGGAGAGTATGGATCTAGAGTAAGGTAAAAGAAGCAACAGTAGCAGTATCAGCAATAATAAAAATAGTAGTAACAGCAGTAACACAATAACAGTAACAGTAGCAATACAGTACAGTACTCGTAATAACAATATCAGTAAAGTTAGCAAGAATATTATTAGCAACAGTAATAACAGTGGGAACAATAATAAGTGGCAGCAGAGTAACAGAAATAGCAATGGTAACAGCGGTAGTGTCAACAATAGCACTAATACTCGTAGTAATAGAGGTAATATTTATTACTTATTTATTTATTTATTTAATTTACTTATTCAATCGTTCATTGAATCATTTATGTATCTAATTATTTATTTATTGATCCATTTACTTATTTATTCATTTCCGTGTTAATTTATTTACTTATTAATTTATTCATTTATTTAATTATTTATTCATTGAATTACTTATTTATTCATTGATTTACTTATTTATTCATTTACTTATTTATTCGTTCATTCAAGCATTTATTTATTGCTTATTTGTTTACTTATTTATTTATTCATTTAATTATTTATTCATTTATTTAATTATATATTACTTGATTTACTTATTAATTCGTTCATTCATTCATTCATTCAATCATTTATTTATTTATTTATATTTTTATTTATTTATTGATCCATTTACTTATTTATTAATTTACTTGTTAGCTTATTTATTTATCTCTTCATTTATTTAATTATTTATTTCTTGATTTACTTATTTATTCGTTCATTCAATCATGCATTTACTTAATTATTTATTCATTGATTTACTTATTTATTAATTTACTTATTTATTCGTTCATTCAATCATTTATTTATTTATTGATCCATTTATTTATTTATTCGTTTATCAATAATTTATTTATTCATACTTATTTATTCCTTCATTCAATCATTTATTTATTATTTATTTATTCATTTATTCATTTAATTGTTTATTCATTGATTTACTTATTTATTCATTTACTTATTAATTCGTTCATTCAATCATTTATTTATTTTTTATTTATTGATCCATTTACTTATTTATTCATTGAATTGTTAATTTAATTATAAATTTATTTATTTATTCATTGATTTACTTATTTATTCGTTCAGTCAATCATTTATTTATTTAATTACTGTATTTATTCATTGATTTACTTATTTATTCATTTACTTATTTATTCGTTCATTCAATTATTTATTTATTTGTTTATTTATTGTCCATTTATTTATATATTAATTTATTTAATTATTTACTCATTGATTTACTTATTTATTTATTTACTTATTTATTCGTTCATTCAATCATTTATTTATTTATTTATTTACTCGCTTATTTATTTATTCATTTACTTATTTATTCGTTTATTTATTTATTTATTCTGGTGGAGTTATGGCCATCAGGCCTTTTCTTCCACGCCACCAGAAATTACTATAATATAACTACAAGAAAAAGGGTACATCGTCGTCGTCGTCGTCGTCGTCGTCGTCGTCGTCGTCATCATCATCATCATCATCATCATCATCATCATCATCATCGTCGTCGTCGTCGTCGTCGTCGTCATCATCATCATCATCATGAAAAACAGTCCGATATAATAACGGGTGACAAAACGAAAATAATATAAGAGACTGTTGCAATAACCTGCCACAATGAAGGAGAAAAGGTTAATCTAGTACAAGGAAATGATAACTAAAAGAAAATTATTACTACTATGTTATACTTTGCATTGCTATGCTATTGCTGTTATCCTATTAGTACAAGAAAAAAACTGACGTTTTGAGAAAGGTCTAAATACTTAGCCACTTTTAAGCATAATTCCTTCGCCTATTTTATACACAAAATAATACCAGTTACGAAATTCATCCTATTAGTCAAACTGTGTAACAGTGTCAGATTTCGATAATTTCAGATACATAAAAAAAGGAAAGCTTGTAACCTGCATCATTGTTTGTGTTGTTCAAATTAGTATGTAACAATTACCTTCCTGACTGGATAGGGTCAAACAAATCTTAATACAATCACAACCAGGAAGCCAATGGTGACCTCTTGTGTCCTCCTTGTAAGCAACAACAGTATTTTTATATCACGTGATAGATTGAGGCATTGTTGTTATTGTCATTTTGCAACGCCGAATATCTAATGCTCAGCCTGATCATAACCTACATATTTATAGTGCCTCATTAAGCAGTCACTAAATCACACTGTCTAGCGTTTCCCAACTCCGTATTTACATCTCAGTGCCAGCCAGAATGCAAAGCGTTGCATATGATCTCCAGGAGCTTCTAGGAAAAGCAATAACAGTGTTGAATCTCTTCAAGAGCAGATGTTGCTATGAAAAGTTCAAAAGTTTCTTTATGCAACAGTAGCTCAGTGACAAAATTGATGACTTCACGCCAATACAAAGATTCGGTTCTAGAAAGATTCTGTGAACTCATCACTACGGCTCGGATTTTTATGTGCTAAAAATCTGGAAAATATGTGACAAAAAGGGGGGGGGGGAATTATGTTTCCTGAGTTGAACAACAAATGTTTACTTTTTGTCTTGCTCCGAAATAAAAATATGTGAATTTTACTAATATGTCTGCACTAAATCTGAAATTAAAATCCAAATTACCCCATCACATGCCATTTTCCGGGGAAAGTTACTTGAATTTTTTATGAAAAAACTTACCTTGTCTTTATTTTTCACTGCTACTGATAAAATTACAACATATTAGGGATTCAAAATGCCTCATAATACTTGAAAAATGTTCACCGGATACAAAAATGATGTTACATAATTTAAAACACAAAAAACAGCACAAAAACAAAAAATATTTAATGTGCATAATAAGAAAAATCTCGGAATTTGAACTTACCACTTAAAAAGATTTTCTGGATGATTCCGTTTTAACTAGACCCGGTACTGTCTTTTACAAGGAACCAACAATATTCTGCAAGAATGCTGGGTCATGATATTCCTTTATATCACATTTCCATTTCAGATATTTCTTGATGAAATCTTTCCCCATGCTCGTCGCTTATCGCTCCAAGGTTAGGAGGAAAAAAATCCTAATGAGAATGTAAAAAGTGTATTTTGAGACATATTTTACACCCCATTTTTCTCATAAGCACCTGACATGGTTTCCACATGTTCCATGTGGTTGTCTGCTCTAGAATTTCCAAGGAAATTTGAGCAAACATCTTTGAAAGTGTGCGATGTCATTTTATCTGTAACGGAAAGTTTTCCTCAAACAAAGAGACATCATAACTTTGCGAATTTGTGGACAGATGAAAAACCTTCCAAGTAATAAGTCTATATCATTTCCTGTCTTTGAAAGTACAGTATATACAAAAGTAGATCCAACATTCTATAAGTCATGTTTTCCATCCATATTTAAAAAAAAGTGAAAGTAATCGGCATGAAAAACCTTGCTAATATAGTTCTACATCATTTCCTGTCTTTAAAAGTATATACAAAGATAGACCAACTTTCTATACGTAATGTTTTCCATTCATATTTTTAAAAAGTTAAAGTAAAACCTTCTGAGTAATAAGTCTGGGTCATTTCCTGTCTTTGAAAGTATATACAAAGATAGACCAACTTTCTATACGTCATGTTTTTCGTCCATTATTTAAAAAAAAGTGAAAGTAATCCGCATGAAAAACCTTGCTAGTATAGTTCTACATCATTTCCTGTATTTAAAAGTATATACAAAGATAGACCAACTTTCTATACGTAATGTTTTCCATTCATATTTTAAAAAAGTTAAAGTAAAACCTTCTGAGTAATAAGTCTGGGTCATTTCCTGTCTCTGAAAGTATATACAAGAACAGTTCCAACTTTCTATACGTCATGTTTTCCATCCATATTAAAAAGAAGTGAAAGTAATCCGCATGAAAAACCTTGCTAGTATAGTTCTACATCATTTCCTGTCTTTAAAATTATATACAAAGATAGACCAACTTTCTATACGTAATGTTTTCCATTCATATTTTAAAAAGCTAAAGTAAAACCTTCTGAGTAATAAGTCTGGATCATTTCCTGTCTCTGAAAGTATATACAAAAACTGTTCCAACTTTCTATACGTCATGTTTTTCATTCATATTAAAAAAAAGTGAAAGTAATCCGCATGAAAAACCTTGTTAGTATAGTTCTACATCATTTCCTGTCTTTAAAAGTATATACAAAGATAGATCAACTTTCTATACGTAATGTTTTCCATTCATATTTTTAAAAAGTTAAAGTAAAATCTTCTGAGTAATAAGTCTGGGTCATTTCCTGTCTCTGAAAGTATATACAAGAACAGTTCCAACTTTCTATACGTCATGTTTTTCGTCCACTATTTTAAAAAAAGTGAAAGTAATCCGCATGAAAAACCTTGCTAGTATAGTTCTACATCATTTCCTGTCTTTAAAAGTATATACAAAGATAGACCAACTTTCTATACGTATTGTTTTCCATTCATATTTTTAAAAAGTTAAAGTAAAATCTTCTGAGTAATAAGTCTGGGTCATTTCCTGTCTCTGAAAGTATATACAAAAACTGTTCCAACTTTCTATACGTCACGTTTTTCATCCATATTAAAAAAAGTGAAAGTAATCCGCATGAAAAACCTTGCTAGTATAGTTCTACATCATTTCCTGTCTTTAAAAGTACATACAAAGATAGACCAACTTTGTATACGTAATGTTTTCCATTCACATTTTAAAAAGTTAAAGTAAAACCTTCTGAGTAATAAGTCTGGGTCATTTCCTGTCTCTGAAAGTATATACAAGAACAGTTCCAACTTTCTATACGTAATGTTTTCCATTCATATTTTAAAAAGCTAAAGTAAAACCTTCTGAGTAATAAGTCTGGGTCATTTCCTGTCTCTGAAAGTATATACAAGAACAGTTCCAGTTTCTATACGTCATGTTTTTCATCCATATTAAAAAAGTGAAAGTAATCCTCATGAAAAACCTTGCTAGTATAGTTCTACATCATTTCCTGTCTTTAAAAGTATATACAAAGATAGACCAACTTTCTATACGTATTGTTTTCCATTCATATCTTAAAAAGCTAAAGTAAAACCTTCTGAGTAATAAGTCTGGGTCATTTCCTGTCTCTGAAAGTATATACAAGAAAAGTTCCAACTTTCTATACGTCATGTTTTTCATCCATATTAAAAAAAAGTGAAAGTAATCCGCATGAAAAACCTTGCTAGCATAGTTCTACATCATTTCCTGTCTTTAAAAGTATATACAAAGATAGACCAACTTTCTATACGTAATGTTTTCCATTCATATTTTAAAAAAGTTAAAGTAAAACCTTCTGAGTAATAAGTCTGGGTCATTTCCTGTCTCTGAAAGTATATACAAGAACAGTTCCAACTTTCTATACGTCATGTTTTTCATTCATTTAAAAAAAAAAAGGTGAAAGTAATCCGCATGAAAAACCTTCCGAGTAATAAGTCTACATTATTTCCTGTCTTTGAAAGTATATATATAAAGGTAGATCCAACTTTTTATACGCCATGTTTTTCATTTATATTTATAACAATGAAAATAAGCTTATAATACAGGATATCCCTTCCGAGTGATAATTTGGATTACTTACTTTAAAACTTGAAGGGAGTCAACAGTTTTTAGTATACGAAAGAATAAAATATTTTGTTCTAATACACTGGCGATCATTCAAGTGAAGAATCTATTCTTTATCGGCGACGAGATGAAATTATGATTTTTGCAGTAGAAGATTTTGTATAAACGTAAATGACGAGGCAATTTCAACATTTTGCGATTAACAACGTCTAGACATTCTGCTAAGTAACATCAGTCTAGGAGTATTATAACGAAGTAAACGGATATTTAAAGAAATAAGAAAGCAATAAAACGGCAGACGAAACGTTGATGTTGGCCCAATCCAGCTATCAATCAAACACAGCATGATCAGTGAAACAAAGGAAAACCGTATGGCGTACGTGTTCTACAATTCCATGCAAAAGTGACCAATACCACTCAGACTACGAATTGTAAGTATATTTGTCTCTGTGCAAGTATTACTTTCTCCCTTTATCTTTGTTTTTTGCTTTATTTATTATTTTTATTTATATCTTGTCGACTGCCCACTTCCGTCCTTTATTATTTTCTTTCTCTTTTCATATTCACAACTTCAAATCATTTGCAGTGTAGAAAAAGTGAAATCAATTTATGACAGCTAAAATTTGATATAGTTAGGTTAACCACAGTGTAAATTTGTCGCACCTAATGAGTTATGCTTCAAGCTGAAAGTCGCGGGTTCGATTTCCAGTGTAGACATGGATATTTGACATTGATCTCCGTAGTCCTTCTGGTCGAACTCTGGCTCTGGGAATTTACTCATCCTCTAATAGAAATGAGTACCAGGGTGTGTTCTAGAAAGTGAAGTCGGCCAGCCATATTGATACTCAATGTCGATTGTCTTGTGAGGTGGAAGCCTTGATTCTCCGTCACCTTCAAGAGCCTTTCAGAGACTATAATGGGGTAGCTTAGTACTAATATTCATGAACATACAATTATTGTAAACAGTACCTTGAAGTGGTATCCTACTGAGTTGAAATAATTTTTTATTTTTAAACCAATTTTCACATTTTTTTAGTGTTAATTATGACGGTTAAATGAAACACTCATCAAATCTGAAGTGATTTGGATACATAGTTTTGGATTTATTGAAAACAAAAAAATATATCTGAATAATTTTGAGGGAGTCGTCATCTTCAAACCTCGTTCCTTCAGTTTACCAAAGCGATGGTAATCGCATGGTGCCAGATCAGGACTGTAAAGCGAGTGTTTCAGTGTTGTCCATCCAAGTTTTCTGATATGGTCTGTGGTCTTGTGACTGACATGTTGCCATGCATTGTCGTGCAATAGCAGAACATCCTGCTTCTCCCGATGTGGTCGAACACGACTCAGTCGAGCTTGAAGTTTCTTGAGAGTTGTCACATATACATCAGAATTAATAGTGGTTCCGTGTGGCATAATGTCCACAAGCAAGAGTCCTTCTGAATCGAAAAACATAGTAGCCATAACATTTCCAGTCAAAGGCGCAGTTTTGAATTTCTTTTCTTAGGTGAATTTGCATGATGTCACTCTATTGTTTGCCTCTTTATCTCCGATCAAAATCGTAGAGCCAGGTTTCATCTCCTGTCACAATTCTTGCAGAAAATTCATCTCCACCATTCTCACACTGGTCCAAAAGTTCGCTGCAGACTGTTTTTCGACGCAGAATTTTGGAAAATGGGACTTATCTGAAAAACCATAAGGCATAAATATAAAATTCTTATATCAAATTAAAGGGGAGAAAATTCTCTATTAAAATAGTTATATTTCGAAAATACTAATTTTTCATATACCTTAAATGCATATCAGCAAGTTGCAAAGTTTAATGAGTCAAAATATTATTTACGATGCTAACTAGCTTATCCCATGTTTATGAGAAATCACCAACGTTTGCATAAACAGGTCGTTTGTAACCAAACTTCAAAAGGATGGCCTTGAGTTCGATTATAGCTAGTTGCATAGACTAACATATTATCTACACTTGTAACTACCAAAAGAAACGTTTCCGGACATAGATTCCTACATAAATTTACTCAAAATAATTGACACCTCTATCATCCCTAAAAGTCTGTAACAGTCACTGAATCACCCTGTATATCATTGTAGTTAAGAAATAAATAAATACATACATACATAAATAAATATATAAATAAGTAAATAAATAAATAAAAAGTAAATAAGTAACCGAATGAATAAATAAGCAAGTAATTGAATACTTCCTCCATTCCAAAATAGTCTAGTAACAAACAAAGCAAGTTTGATTATTGCGCATGCGCGCACGAAATGTTTCGCGGTGTGGTATTCTGTTCAGTAGCGAAAGGGCTATCAGACAGTGCAGTTGTGAATGTTTCTAGTCTTCTGTAGTGCATCAAAATATAATATTTAAACAGTTCATTATGAACAGAAAGTAAATGGGCACCTGCTGTGGTGTTCTTGTTGCAGAAAATGTAACACCAACCCAGTCAATTTTGAATAGAACATCTAAGGCACAACAGTCGTACAAAAACGGGTTGTAATTTATTGCAGTTTTTATGTTAATTTGTCTCTCTCAAAACAATGTTTGTTTTTTCTTTTACTAATTTGACATCACACCGAATGAAATGTACCTTATTTTTATGTTTTTCTTATGTTGATTTATAAAAAAAATAAGTATCTAGAAGATGTATTAAAGTTAGATTATATTACTGAGAACTTTAACATTTCTATAGCATGTTTTTTCAGAATTAATGACATCTATAAGATGTATTAAAGTTACATTATATTACTGAGAATTTTAGCAATTCTATAGCATATTTTTCAGAATTAATGACATCTATAAGATGTATTAAAGTTAGATTATATTACTGAGAACTTTAACATTTCTATAGGATGTTTTTCAGAATTAATGACATCTATAAATGTATTAAAGTTACATTATATTACTGAGAACTTTAACAATTCTATAGCATATTTTTCAGAATTAACGACATCTATAAAATGTATTAAAGTTACATTATATTACTAAGAACTTTAACAATTCTATAGCATGTTTTTTCAGAATTAATGACATCTTTCTATACCATAATTTGGAACAGAGGGAATAAATAAATGAATGAATGAATGAATAAATGAATGAATGAATAAATGAATAAATGAGTAAATAAATAAATAAATCATAGTTTTCTGCCCAAGGGCAGGTCTTTCACTACAAACCCAGTACTCTACAATATTTGTTATTATAAATAAATAAATAAATAAATAAATAAATAAATAAATAAATAAATAAATAAATAAATAATTCATAGTTTTCTGCTCAAAGGCAGGTCTTTCACTACAAACCCAGCATTCTCCAGTCTTTCTTATTATAAATAAATAAATAAATAAATAAAAATAAATAAATAAATAACTACGTAACTAAGTAAATGAATAAATAAATGAGTGAGTGAGTGAGTGAGTGAGTGAATAAAAGGCGGATTCCAAATCCTTGAAAGGAGACGATGTTCACAGTGATGCAGATAATATCCATCCTAATGCTATTTAAAAATATAAACAGATAGTAAAATAAACACAACATTTTTGTTAAATAAAAGAATGAAGCCTATTACGGCGACGATGATGACTGATCGTGATGATGTTTCCAAAATCCATGAATTTTAATTAAGGTATCCATAGAAGCAGATTGTCTATAAGCGATATCCGACGAATACACCAATTACCAACTCTTGTATTGGCTGCAGAATTGCTTTTAATTACACAGCAAAACCAGCCCCGATGTGGATTAAAGAACTGTTAATAGATAGAGCCTGCTAAGAGGGGCATTGCCTGGCACATCTCCTGCTGGTAAGAAAATTTGCGGCGGCTGTTGCAACTAGCTTCATTACCGATATTGATTCAGTGTGGTTACAACCAGTCCGTGTCCTACTTCTGACGCACTGCAATCTATTTGTACTTCCAGTAGTTCATATCAAAAGCGTTAATTGACAACCAGTATCTTTACGTTTGCTTCTGATGGAAAAAAGGGTTCTTCAAATGACACGAACTTCCAATAAATTACGTATATCACGAAGCAATTAAAACAGCCATGGCATCCACTCTGAATAATAATAATAATAATAATAATAATAATAATAATAATAATAATAATAATAATAATAATAATAATAATGATAATAATAATAATAATAACAATAATAAGAATTTATTTACTTATTTATTTACTAATATTTAATATGCTGTACAACAGCCAGAGGCCAATAACAGTTCATCACAGGACAATTCATTACAAATACAATAACAATGACAGAAATTGCAATAAAAGTACGTAGGAATAATTGACAACTAAAAATAATGATAATCTATACTAATAATAAATCTGTGACTGAAGTTTTTGTGGTGATTTTCGCTTTCCCAAAAACAATGTTAACATGTATAATTATTGATCACGAGACTGAAAATCGCTTTTTTTATTTTTGTTTGTATGTCTGTCTGTATGTCTGGATGTTTGTTACCTTTTCACACGATAATGGCTGAATGGATTTCGATGAAAATTGAAATATAAATTAAGTTCGTTGTAACTTAGATTTTAGGCTATGTGGCATTCAAAATACTTTATTTAAAGGGGCCTGAATTAAATAAATCGAAATAAATCGAAATAACTCGCTTATTATTGCTTTTTGTGAAAAATGTTACATAACAATAGTTTCTTTAAAAATGATTTCCGATAAGTTTTATTCTATGCAAAATTTTGATAAGACTGATATTTAAGGATATACAAGACTTTTAAAATAATAGTACAGTACATTTTCACCGCCGCCTCAGATTATAGTGTTGTTGCTCCTGCAATAACTGCTCTGTGCAAAATATAAAATTTTTGAGTAGGAAGAAAAAACACATTTATTCATTCCATGGCAATGGTACATAGGAGATCGTGAATTCTTACATTTTCGAAAGGAAGAAATATAATTACGTATCACAATATATGCTTTATCACTATTTAAGTTATTTGAAGGGCTCAGAACCATAGTGGGCCAAGCGCCATTTACTGAAGACATAGAAAACAAAAGTTAAAATTAAGTTATTACCATAATTCAATAGAAACATATAGCAAGTAATATAAAGTATACACATTAAAACTAAATGATATGTCAATCTTCATTAAACTATAGTTGCGTGTAATAACAAATAAGAAACATGTTAAAGGAATTGTCATTGCACCAAATGAGTGATCTCTGGACCAAAATGATTGCATTTTAATTATTTAAATACAATTTAAATTAAGTAACATATTAAACGATTTATCCTTCTATCAAACACGAATGTTCCTTGGATCAAATGTCCTATTTTAATTATGTAATTACTTTATATTTATTTATAACGGGTGCAGCGGAGCGCACGGGTACGGTTAGTTGAAAATAAAAAGATGGAACCATATGAATTATATAATACAAATTATATGAAACATGACGAGAATAATATAATAATACATATCAAAACGAAATACATAAATTAATAACAACTGACATAAAACTCCAAAACGTCTATACTACACATTAAATGGATTCAGGTTCAATCCATGCAAATTAGCATATTTTATACATATGCAGACCGGAGAGAGAGATTTAGAATTTTTATTGTAGAAAAATTTTATGAAATCTTAAACCCTTAGCAGGAATACGAAGACTGATATTGCTTATGAAGGATTCACAATCAATACCACCCTTAATGACTTTACAAAAAAAAAATAAATAATCAAGATCTTGACGTCTGGCAAATAAACTACAGCAATTAAAATATTTGAAGTTAATCTCATATTTATAATCATCTGGATTAGGTAAAAATCTATAAGAACAGAAAGAAATAAGTTTTCTTTGAATATTCTCCAATTTAGCCGAGTCAGTGGAAGTAATGGAGTTCCTTACAACAGATGCATATTCCAGCTTGGATCTGACCAACGTATAGTATAAAATTATTAGACACATAGGAGTGGGAAAAGAATAAGTTGCAGATCTAATTAAACCAAGTATTCTTAATTAATGGGTATAAATATATTGCACATGATCATGGAAATATAATTTACAACCAATTAAGACACCAAGATCTGTAATAGAATCCTTCCTAGTAATTATGACATTATTAAGGGAATCAGGTAGTGATTAGGGGTCAAAAATCCGATTTTTTATTTTGTGTTTTAAAATAAAGTACAAAACTGCTCTTTAAAACAATATAAATATTGTTGAGGTATTTCTGCACATAAGCCTTTTAAATGACCTCTTTAAATTTGGCTGTGCATATAATTCATACATTCTTCTTCTTTTTTTATTTCAATACAGTTTTCCGTAAGTTGACATCTTTCAAACTTCAGTGCATTTTTCTCTGAAATTACTCAATCAATTTACATGAAATTTTTACATCGTTTTCTGCAGTCTGTGTTCTACATAGTTGACCTACGGGTTTAAGAATATCACACACATAACAGTAGGAAACAAACATATATGCATTGAAAAAATTGTAAAAAATGTTTAACAAAGTTCAATATTTTTTTCTGTTTCACTAGGGGTGAAATATTTAAGTAAACAGTGCTTCAGAATTTACAATACACATTACTAGATGACTTAAAAAAATACAAGGTATATGAGTGAGGATTGTAGCAAGTAATGTGCACCTGAAGAATGAGGTACACTTAGCAAAGTGGGAAAACAGGTTATCAGTTAGGGCCTTTCTTTTGCACTCAGATACGAAACAAATTAGTTGTCTTTTATAACACTGAATTCAGAATGATTGATTGTATAAGCCTGAAATTTTTTATTCCATTCTGAGGACTGGAAGCCTAGAAATATTCAACTAAACTTTTGTATTTAAATTTTTTAATTGCACAGTATCATTACCCAGTTCCCTTAAGAGAATAGTTAACATTTAGGGAAGTAGTTTTCCGTGAGAAGGAAATGACAAAAGTTTTCGATTGATTAATTTTCATTCCAATTTTAACAGACCATAGTACAATTGAATTAATATCATTTTGAAGAATTTAATGATGATGATGATGATGATGATGTTAATAATAATAATAATAATAATAATTAATAATAAATTTATGTGTCACAATCAGTAACGAAACTGCTGTGATTATTGATGACGAATGTGCCACGATTATTATGACAAATATGTCACGATATTAATTATGAATAGTGCTGTTCGCAAAATCCGCCACAGAACTACAGGGAATGTAAGCAGATCTGAGCAGAGAAAGCGAGAAAGCGGGGCTACAGATGAACCCTACAAAAACCAAGGCAATGACAAACGACATAGAGACACCAATAATGATAGACGGCACACACATTCATTACTGTAAACAATATGTATATTTGGGACAAGAAGTCAGCCTAACTGAAAAGAGGGACACAGGAATTCGAAGAAGAATTAACCTAGCATGGGGGAAATTCTGGAGACTCAAATTCCTGCTCTTGGACAAAGATATTAATATACAATTAAGACTGGAAGCCCTACGGACCTGTATCATACCGACCCTAATATATGGCAGCCAAACCTGGTCGTTGGCTAAAAAACAACCACAGATGATACAGGTATGCCAACGCAAAATGGAGAGAAAGATATTAGAGATTAAACTACAGGACAAAGTAAGAAATGAAGTTCTGAGATTAAAAAGCGGTATCAAAATGGCCTGCAAGACAGCAAGAAGACTAAAATGGAAATGGGGAGCACATGTAGCAAGAGTACCCGCCGACAGATGGGCATACGCCACTACAGTCTGGGACCCAAGGAGGGGAAGACCAAGAAGGAGATGGGCACAGGACTTCGTTGACGTGATAGGACCGCAGTGGACGCGTATTGCGAGAGACAGAGAAAAGTGGAAAGACATAATTTTAGATTTAGAATATGTAACAGTAAAACACAAAACAGTGAAGTGAAGTGAAGTGAGGAGAAATGAAGTGACTCAACTTTGAGTAAGGCCCACAGGGACTAGTTCACCCCGTGAGAAAAAGTAGAGCTGCCCTACCGAAGGTAGGAGACCCTTGCCTACTAAGGATGTAATGGGCTTTTCTAATTTCTAATTAATTATGATGTTTTAATAAACGATATCTGTATGATAAAAGTGTATGGATGACAGACATATTGGTGATGATAGCATAATCTAAGTACTACAATTACATCGAATGGAAAGCATAAGAATTTCGTACTGTTATAGGGATCCTATGAATACCTTGTCATATTTTTATTATTTTTACTTGGTATAATGTTCACAGAAATGTAGGAAATTTACAAATCTCTTTTATTATAAGCTCCCGTCCACTTTGCGAAGATTATCACGACACTAGTGCAGACACGAGACTATAAAAGATGCAACAGATGATATTAGAATGAGAGAAGAGAAAGAGTCAGTGTGTGGAAGAGAGAGAATTGTAAAAAAGTATAAAGTGTAAATAGAAATAAAACTGTCAATTTAGGTTATAAAAAAAGAGAGATGTTAAAAGAGAAAGAGAGAGAGAACAGAAATACATTCTTCCGAAAAACAAATTACAGTGTGAAATAAAAAAAAAGAGGAGCGCGAGAGGCAGAAGACCACGACTCCGCCATTAAGTGTCGTATTAACGTCACAACAACGGCTATCGTCGTGATGTTATGGGAAACACCGCAATCACTGCCGCGTGGTACAGTCCGACGCAGGGATGTCGTCAGCAACTAGTTGCCATGGAAACCTCGCAAAATCACGAATAGATTCAACTTTAATCTTTGCTATAGATGTCATAAAATTTACGAGATCATTATTACACTACTTTTGTTACAGTTTCCACAGCAACCACTAATAGATCACGAGTAGGGTATATTCTTTTTAATTATTGACATAACACTGCCAAAGGAAGTAAGACAAGATTATGATTATAATCTTCTTAACAAATGACATAATTGCCGCAGAAACTACGACGAGATTACGATTATATTCTTTTTAACAAATGAAATAATTGCCGCAGAAACTACGACAACATTATGGTTATATTCTTTTTAACAAATGACATAATTGCCGCAGAAACTACGAAAAGATTACGATTATATTCTTTTTTAACAAAATGCATAATTGCCGCAGAAACTACGACAACATTATGGTTATAATCTTTTTAACAAATGACATAATTGCCGCACAAACTAAGACAAGATTATGATTATATTCTTTTTAACAAATGACATAATTGCCGTAGAAACTACGACAACATTATGGTTACCGGTATATTCTTTTTAACAAATGACATAATTGCCGCAGAAACTACGAGATTATGATTATATTCTTTTTATCGAATGACATAATTGCTGCAGAAACTACGACAACATTATGGTTATAATCTTTTTAACAAATGACATAATTGCCGCACAAACTAAGACAAGATTATGATTATATTCTTTTTAACAAATGACATAATTGCCGTAGAAACTACGACAACATTATGGTTACCGGTATATTCTTTTTAACAAATGACATAATTGCCGCAGAAACTACGAGATTATGATTATATTCTTTTTATCGAATGACATAATTGCTGCAGAAACTACGACAACATTATGGTTATAATCTTTTTAACAAATGACATAATTGCCGCAGAAACTACGACGAGATTATGATTATATTCTTTTTAACAAATGACATAATTGCCGCAGAAACTGCGACAACATTATGGTTATATTCTTTTTAACAAATGACATAATTGCCGCACAAACTACGACAAGATTATGATTATATTCTGTTTAACAAATGACATAATTGCCGCACAAACTACGACAAGATTATGATTATATTCTGTTTAACAAATGACATAATTGCCACACAAACTACGACAAGATTATGATTATATTCTGTTTAACAAATGACATAATTTCTGCACAAAGTAAGACAAGATTATGATTATATTCTGTTTAACAGATGACATAATTGCCGTAGAAACTACGACAACATTATGGTTACCGGTATATTCTTTTTAACAAATGACATAATTGCCACACAAACTACAACAAGATTATGGTTATATTCTTTTTAACAAATGGCATAATTTCCGCACAAACTAAGGCAAGATTATGATTATATTCTTCTTAAGAAATGACATAATTGCCGCAGAAACTACGACGAGATTTTGATTATATTCTTTTGAACAAATGACATAATTGCCGCAGAAACTACGACAAGATTACCATTATATTCTTTTTTAACAAATTGCATAATTGCCTCAGAAACTACGACAACATTATGGTTATATTCTTTTTAGCAAATTGCATAATTGCCGCAGAAACTACGACAACATTATGGTTATATTCTTTTTTAACAAATGACATAATTGCCGCAGAAACTACGACAAGATTATGATTATATTATTCTTAACAAATGACATAATTGCCGCAGAAACTACGACGAGATTATGATTATATTCTTTTTAACAAATGACATAATTGCCGCAGAAGCTACGACAACATTATGGTTATAATCTTTTTAACAAATGACATAATTGCCGCAGAAACTACGACAAGATTACGATTATATTCTTTTTTTAACAAATTGCATAAATGCCGCAGAAACTACGAAAGACTATGATTACGTTCTTTTTAAAACATGAAATAATTGCTGCAGAAACTACGACAAGATTATGTACTCTTGTATTACTTTTTCAAGGACATTCTTCAAAATTAATGGAGAGAATCCATCTCTTTGTCTTACTCCTGTTTTTACTTCAAAGGGTTCTGTTTTATGATTGCAAGAGATTATTATTATGATTGCAAGAGATTATTATTATGATTGCAAGAGATTATTATTATTATTATTATTATTATTATTATTATTATTATTATTATTATTATTATTATTATATTGGCGAATCCAGAAATGCATATAGAGTGTTAATTGGGAGGCCGGAGGGAAAAGACCTTTGGGGAAGTGAGACGTACGTATACTGTTTTCGGTGTAAGAAAAATCCTAATGTAAACCTAAGCACGTTGCTATCATACCCGTGATTGGCTCCCAGTCGAAACACTCACACGACGCAGGAAAATATAGTCCGTATTTGAAAACCATAATCTTGTATTATTTGAAAATAAAAAATTGAATTCTAGTTGTTAAATACGATGAAATATGTAACTTCATTCATATGTAAAATGCTATGTAAAAGAAAAGCTACTTTTATATTTTGTTATGTACTATGAACGCGGATGAATACCAACAATAATACCGAGGTAGTCTGTTCTTGTAACAAGGTGGCGTCACGTAAGGATGTGGTACTGAAGCACAGGCTAATGTGACTGAAGCATGGCTTCTGCATCCTCGGTGTGTGTGATTATTAAACATAAGAATAGAAACCCTCTCAAAAGCGGAGAAAAGCAGATAGTCTTAAATGTATATAATAAGTTAAATGAGTTGTAATTACAGTAATTATAAAGTAAATGTTTCCTAAGCAAACGAATGCATAGCAGTGAGGTTAGGCCTACTTGACGAGTAACGGGAAATGTTTAACATGAAACAGAATGTACAACAGTAGGCGGGAACACGTACTGAGAATCTATGGCGCCAAACAGCGGCCAATGAAGCCTCACTTCAGTCACGTGCTATTGTTTATATTAGGATTTTTCTTACAGCGAAAAGATTATAGATGGGAGGATAATATTAAAATGGATTTGAGGAAGCTGGGATATGATGATAGAGACTGGATTAATCTTGCACTGGATAGGGACCGATGGCGGGTTTATGTGAGGGCGGCAATGAACTTATTATTATTATTATTATTATTATTATTATTATTATTATTATTTCTACAAGTCACTGTAGCATATTCTTATTCACGAGTAACGCGGCACCCTAATCACCGGTTTAAAGTTGTGGAAGCCCACAGCTTGAGGCTAGAGATAACGTGTGATAAGAGACACACACAGTAGCTATAGAGAAGCAGTGTTGCCAACTGGACGGAAATTCCGTCAAAATTGACGGAATTTCAACATAGCGGACGGGAAAAGAATGGCTTTGACGGGCGACGGATTTTCTGGCGGAAATTACGATTTACATCGTCTTTTGAGTCTTTTAGCTGCTGTTATTTTTAATTGTTTAATTTTTTGGGGGATTTTACTTTTTCTTTGTGCCGTACCATGTTAAGGAATCACATATTTCAAATTTCCTCAATATCAGGTATATACTTGTTTTTTTTTTAAAGATGGGACATGACAGTTAAGCGGTCGAACTACAGTGCCATGTTGCCAATATGGACTACCACGCTGCCAGCTGATGGAAGCTAGCAATTGTCGTTAAGATGGCTGACGTTAAAACATTTATTGACAACTAGCCGTACCCGTGCGCTCCGCTGCACCCGTTAGAAATAAATATAAAGTAATTACATAATTAAAATAGGACATTTGATCCAGGGAACATTCGTGTTTGATAGAACGATAAATCGTTTATTATGTTACATAATTTAAATTGAATTAAAAAATTAAAATGCGATCATTTTGATCCAGAGACCACTCATTTGGTCATAAAAATTAGTTTAGGAAATACAGGAAACGAATATACAGAATAGCCTATCAGGTTTTCTGTGCATAAGAAGCTATTTTAATCTTACCTGTCCTCGATTCACTCAGAAGTTACTGTAATAGCATTATAGCATTATGTCCATCTAGAGAAACTACACTTTCCAATGGTGAAATAATAATTAATTATACAAATCGGTTAATTTAGCTTCCGATATTACTTCATACAAACACAGAAACATTATATGTAGGCTATCGTTCATAGCTTTCGATTGTTGCTGTCCAAGGCCCCTTATAGACGAAGTCATTTGTTTTTTAATTCATTACACGGCCTTAGATGGCAGTTATTTTAATTTTAAAACTCATTTATCTCATTACATATCAGTCCTATCAAAGTTTTTCAAGGAATAAAACTTATCGCAAATTATATTTAAAGAAACTTTTGTTATGTAACATTTTTCACAAAAATCAATAATAAAAGAGATATTTTGATTTATTTAATTCAGGCCCCCTTATAACCCCCTTTTAAATAATGTATTTTGAATGCCATATAGCCTAAAATCTAAGTTACAACAACTTAATGTATATCCCAATTTTCATCGAAATCCGTTCAGCCATTATCGCGTGAAAAGGTAACAAACATACAGACAGACAGACAGACAGACATACAAACAAAAATATAAAAAAAGCGATTTTCGGTTTCAGGGTGGTTAATTATATATGTTAGGACCAATTATTTTTGGAAAATCGAAAATTACCAGAAAAATTTCGGCTACAGATTTATTATTAGTATAGATTGACGCGAAGGTAAGAAAACAATACAAAATCGACAGAGAATCAAACACGAAACGTACCAATGCTAACATTGGTACCATAGCAACAGGCCTACCACGCTATGTAACATTCAGTTGTTTTTCCGATCGCAACGCTCCTATCATATCCCATCTTTCAAAAGAACAAGTTAGATGTTGAATTATTGTATTTTAATCAAGATTGGTGAATAAGTTGTGTTAAAATTTGCTTTTTATTTGTATGTAGATATATTGAGTGGATCTTATTTATTTATTTTTTTAATTTTGACGGAATCTGACGGATTTCCGGGTGTTAGACTGACGGGACTACAATGTATGTGTTGGCAACACTGTAGAGAAGAGATAAATGTTCATTTTCTTGCGCGTAACCGATTCCTCGACGGCTAGGCTTGTAGTCAATGTGCAAGCATAATGAATCGGATCTTGAAAACAAAATTAATTGTGAATCATGGCGAGATGGTAGAATTTTGACAGTCGGAGATATGTTGAAAAGACCTGCTCCCACACCGATTTTGGTCTAAACAGATTCTACTAAGACACGTCTGGATTTGTGTCCGGTTCTCCGGGGTGGAATAGAGGAAATTCTTCCCTAGAAATTTGTGACCCAGATGATAATTTCAAATACTGCCAATCTTTGAATATAACACGGAAGTAAGGTCGACAGATACGCGATCAAATTGAGAGCTGTGGTCCTTTGTGACAATTTTGTAACTCTGCTTTTGATCGCATAGCGTGTGACGTTTCCGTGACGACAGACACTTCTTTTCTTTCGAGCGCTACGATATGTAACATCAGTGTGCCATATCCACCTCTTCAGTTGACTGATACATCCATAGAAAGGCATGAGCATAATGTCTCTAATATTGAATAAAATGTAATCAGACTCGTTCTTCTGTGAGGGGGAAGCATGTAATTGAGATAGTATTACATTGAAGACAAATGATAAAGGGATATTTCAGGAATTGGATTTTAAATAGAGAGGCCGAGAGAAGATAAAGAAGTAAAATATGTAAGTGCTAACTGAATGAAGGACGTAAGGAAGGAAGGAAAAAATGAAAAAAAAAACAACGAAGATGAAAAGAAATAAAGGAAGAAATGAAAAATAAAGAAGTAATTAAAGATACGAAAAATGAGACGAGGAAAAAAGGTGCATAAAAAGATTGGAACAAGAAATAGGATAAATGAAGAAGAAGTAAATAAAGAAAAAAGACGAATTAAGAATGAAGTGAGAATGACACAGAAAATTAAGAAATTAGGAGACTAAGATAGGAAGAGAATATAAATAAATATACGAAAGAAAGAAACGAAAGAAGCACAGGAAGTAAAGCGACAATTTTGTAGCAGAAGTTCTGTTAGGATTATCGAAAAAGCGAATGAGCTAACAAAGTCCAACCAGAATAATCAAGGAATGAATTAACAAAGATATTTATTTATTTATTTATTTATTCATTCATTTCTCTCTTTCTTTATTCATTTCTTTCTTTCTTTCTTTCTTTCTTTCTTTCTTTATTTGTTCATTCATTTCTTTCTTAATTAATTTATTTAAATGTTATATTTTATTTAACGACGCTCGCAACTGCAGAGGTTATATCAGCGTCGCCGGATGTGCCGGCATTTTGTCCCGCAGGATTTCTTTTACATGCCAGTAAATCTACTGACATGAGCCTGTCGCATTTAAGCACACTTAAATGCCATCGACCTGGCCCGGGATCGAACCCGCAACCGTGGGCATAGAAGGCCAGCGCTATACCAACTTGCCAACCAGGTCGACTTAATTTATTTATTCATTTATTTATTTATTTTTATTTATTTTTTATTTACTTAATTAGTTATTCATTTACTCATTTATTTAATTAATTACTTATTCATTTACCTATTTATTTACTAATATACTCATTTGTTTATTTATTTACTCAACTACTCTATTTACTTTGTAGTTATTAATTCAAATAAAATTAAATAAACATCCAGGGTGAGTCAGGAGGAAAGGTACTTGGTGTGAGGGGTGATAAATTGGTGATTATGAACAAAAAGTTTCTACATATGAACATATGCCCTGCTCTTAACAGAATCTGACATACAGCTGCTTGAAAATCACGTGCGTCAGTCTCATGTGCTTCATCAGCACTCATATGCGGACACAACCAAAACGACATTAGATTGTAGTAGGATCAATGAAACGTATCCTGGGCGTTGGATCGATCGCGGTGGAGTCATTTCTTGATCACCAAGGTCGCCCGACTTTACTACATTGGATTACTATGCTTGGAGTTGGCTTAAGAGCGAAGTCTACAAGCGCAAAGTGGAAACTTCTCGCTCGCATTTTACATGCTTTTGCTCAAGTAAAGGATGTCCGAATCAGCTCCGATCAGCAACACAGCAGTTGTCTACAAGAGCTGCAAAGTGCATTGAAGTTGACGGCGGACTTTTTGAACATGTTCTGTACAGAAAAGTACACAATAAAGAGAACATAAGGTAACAGTATTTTGTTTACTGTCACCTGCACTTTTCATGGTCCTCATTGTTTCTATTAGTTTTCTCCGAAACCGTTAAGAATAGGACATATGTTCATATAAACTTTTTTGTTCAAAATAAACAATATTGAATGAATGAATGAATGAATGAATGAATGAATGAATGAATGAATGAATGAATGAATGAATGAATGAATGAATGAATGAATAGTCTGGTACTGTCCCGTGTAGGGCAAAGGCCTCCTAAGAAACGGGTGGCTCGATGTAACTTACCTGGTGAGCCATTCCAAGTAAGATTTGTGGCACTCTGATATATATCACTGACACTAACTTTCCTCTTACAAGCTGTTCACACTTTAGATTATACAATGTTTACTTCACTTAAGAATAAACAATATTATCACCCTCAAACCATGTACCTTTCCTCCTGACACACCCTGTAGAAAATAATATACTATGAACACTGTTTTTGCAACGACTGGTTTTGAGTTGTTGTTCTAATTAAAACAAAATAAAAATATGAAGTATCTTGTAATGATACGATATTTTAATTAGTTTTCAATAACCATAATGCTTCCTAAGTGTTTTAGCTTGTTTAATTTCTTTCTTGCATTCTCTAACAAACCTCACATCTCACTTCGATAAGTCAGTACAGTTAGCGACGAATTTTATTCTTTCTTTTCCTTTTTTCAATTAATTATTATTTCTTGTGCCAATTTTCGAACTGGCGGAGCCGATCCATATTTATCTGCGACAAGATTTGATATAGCCTGATAGCTACTAAATTAAGGACTAACTGTACCTCGTCTCCGACATGAATTGGGTTTGTTGTTAATGCTTACCGTACATGGGTCATATATTTTAATAACATAAAAGTTGAACTATTAGCTTATCCGGTATGCATTATATGGTCTATAAATTTGTCCTCCTGTGCCGGCGCCAGTATTTCAAAGACAGGTGAAAATTGTGTATGTATTAATTGCCAGGATATTTAATAAACTTACGCATTTGTAAGTTTACGAAATATCCTGTCTGGACTGCAGAGGATAAGAAATATTAGATCAAAACATTATTGCAATAAAAATCTAAACATGAAAGAAATTAATTAAAATGTGAAATGATATTTCTATCGATTTACTAACTTACTTACAAATGGCTTTTAAGGAACCCGAAGGTTCATTGCCGTCCTCACATACGTCCGCCATCGGTCCCTATCCTGTGCAAGATTAATCCAGTCTCTATCATCATATCCCACCTCCCTCAAATCCATTTTAATATTATCCTCCCATCTACGTCTCGGCCTCCCCAAAGGTGTTTTTCCCTCCGGCCTCCCAACTAACACCTTATATCCATTTCTGGATTCGTCCATATGTGCTACATGCCTTGCCCATCTCAAACGTCTAGATTTAATGTTCCTAATTATGTTAGGTGAAGAATACAATGCGTGCAGTTCTGCGTTGTGTAACTTTCTCCATTCTCCTGTAACTTCATTCCTCTTAGCCCCAAATATTTTCCTAAGAACCTTATTCTCAAACACCCTCAATCTCTGTTCCTCTCTCAGAGTGAGAGTCCAAGTTTCACAACCATACAGAACAACCGGTAATATAACTGTTTTACAAATTCTAACATTCAGATTTTTTGACAGCAGACTAGATGATAAAAGCTTCTCAACCGAATAATAACACGCATTTCCCATATTTATTCTGCGTTTAATTTCCTCCCGAGTGTCATTTATATTTTTTACTGTTGCTCCAAGATATTTGAATTTTTCCACCTCTTCGAAGGATAAATCTCCAATTTTTATATTTCCATTTCGTACAATATTCTGATCACGAAACATAATCATATACTTTGTCTTTCGGGATTTACTTCCAAACCGATCGCTTTACTTACTTCAAGTAAAATTTCCGTGTTTTCCCTAATCGTTTGTGGATTTTCTCCTAACATATTCACGTCATCCGCATGGACAAGAAGCTGATGTAACCCGTTCAATTCCAAACCCTCTCTGTTATCCTGGACTTTCCTAATGGCATACTCTAGAGCAAAGTTAAAAAGTAAAGGTGATAGTGCATCTCCCTGCTTTATTTCTATCGATTACCCACCAGAATTATCACACCCGAGAATGTTATATTTATTTACACTTACCCGACTATAGTTTTGTATTGAAACCGCAAAACAAACACATAAAATAACTATTATATATTAATGTTAATACTGATATTAATTAATTATTAGTATGTTCAAATTTCACTAACTTCTAGTAACCGGCTCAGAAATCTAGTACAATTTTAATTTCATGGAATTCTAGTCTGTCTCAGCTACCAATATAACAGTTACAAAATCACTACGATTTGTAGTATTTGTCAGTATCGAAATTCGCAACGAAGTTTATAAAAGAAAATTCAACCTACAAACTAAAAAATCAGCACACTTCACTAGCGTATGTAATAATGGGGGGGGGGGGGAATTGTTAGGTTTCACCCTTAAGGTATGAAGTAAGCTGACTCGGACTATAGAAATTTTACACGGAAATGTCTGATTCTGCGGAACGCGGCCCGGCTAGTCCGGGGGTTAGCCCCGGCGGACACTGTGCAGTTCGTATTCAACTAAAATAGTTATAATTTAATAAATGCACTAAAAAGAGATCCACGATTTACCTATTAACTAAAGGGGCAATAGTAGCAACAGAATAATTTGGGAAAGCTAAGTTTTCGGAGATAGATTTCAAAAAGGCATATGACTCGGTTAAGAGAGAAGTTTTATATGGTATTCTTATTGAATTTGGTATTCCCAAGAAACTAGATCGATTAATTAAAATGTGTGTCAGTGAAACGTACAACAGAGTTCGTATAGGTCAGTTTCTATCTGATGCTTTTCCAATTCACTGCGGGCTAAAGCAAGGAGATGCACTATCACCTTTACTTTTTAACTTCGCTCTAGAGTATGCCATTAGGAAAGTTCAGGATAACAGAGAAGGTTTGGAATTGAACGGGTTACATCACCTACTTGTCTATGCGGATGATGTGAATATGTTAGGAGAAAATCCACAAACGATTAGGGAAAACACGGGAATTTTACTTGAAGCGAGTAAAGAGATAGGTTTGGAAGTAAATCCCGAAAAGACAAAGTACATGATTATGTCTCGTGACGAGAATATTGTACGAAATGGAAATATAAAAATTGGAAATTTATCTTTTGAAGAGTTGGAGAAGTTCAAATATCTGGGAGCAACAGTAACAAATATACTGTAAATGATACTCGGGAGGAAATTAAACACAGAATAAATATGGGAAATGCCTGTTATTATTCGGTTGAGAAACTTTTATCATCCAGTCTGCTGTCGAAAAATCTGAAAGTTAGAATTTATTACCGGTTGTTCTGTATGGTTGTGAAACTTGGACTCTCACTTTGAAAGAGGAACAGAGATTAAGAGTGTTTGAGAATAAGGTGTTTAGGAAAATATTTGGGGCTAAGAGGGATGAAGTTACAGGAGAATGGAGAAAGTTACACAACACAGAACTGCACGCATTGTATTCTTCACCTGACGTAATTAGGAACATTAAATCCAGACATTTGAGATGGGCAGGGCATGTAGCACGTATTGTCCGAATCCAGAAATGCATATAGAGTGTTAGTTGGGAGGTCAGAGGGAAAAAGACCTTTAGGGATACCGAGACGTAGATGGGAAGATAATATTAAAATGGATTCGAGGAAGGTGGGATATGATGATAGAGAATGGATTAATCTTGCTCAGGATAGGGACCAATGGCAGGCTTATGTGAGAGCGGCAATGAACCTCCGGGTTCCTTAAAAGCCAGTAAGTAAGTTTTCGGAGAACACCGGTTGTATAAATCATCTGAAACACTACAGGATCCGTCTCTGAGGTCGAGCTCTGGTCCCTTTGACGAGGCATCGTCAGCTGAGCGGTCCGATCCATATCGTTTTGAATATTTATACCGCTACTTGGCAATGTGCTGCATGTATATTCATACCATCGCGCCTTTTTATTAACAATCAATTAATCCGCTACAAGTTCGGTCGTAATTCCTTGTCTGCCGCGTATATATACGACCAAGTCAGTACACTTCTACACAGCATGCTAACAACTTTCATGTTTCAGAAATTTATAAGCTCACGATGTCACGATAAATAAGTAGTGCAATGTAAATTGCACACACTTCCTCAACGTATATCTGTATATATAATTTGAACTGGTAATGGAAATTACGGGAAAACGGCTGAAAGGATTTTAATAAATGACCCCTCATTTTGAAGCTTGGAACCCAAAGTTTTTCGGAAAATTAGTAGTTTTCAGTGAAATGTCAATTTTCCTACATAATTTTCCTATTTTCCAAAATCCATCTGTTGTCAGTTTTGAGAACTATTTTTTTTTAATCACGGCCGACTTGATTGAATTTCAGAACAAAACACACACTACAATAAACAATAGGCTATTACACGAAGGCCATGCATGACCTGCAGGATTGCCGACATATTTAGAGCTCAATTCAATTTGTTATTAAAAACTGATTCTGCAGTGTATAATTTTCTGAGTACAGCTGTGTATTGGATATTCGAATCTACGAAACTAGAGGTGGTTTGATGAGATTGTTACCATTAGAAATTAAATATTATTATAGTTAATATCATGATGCGTCTATTTTTCATTAATTGTACATAATATTGATGCTATATTGATGACATGAAAGTGAAACGTTTTGAGGTTATGTAAGTAAATGTAGAGAATATCTTAATTTAGATCTTCATTTCTATAATTTACTGAGTGACTGCTATATATAACTACAAAACTTAAGTAAGATAATAATATTGTTATTAAAAATCAAATATTTTTATACTTATTAACCCAGTGAGGTTGGGTCTTTTTCCATATACTTAATGGCGGTGTAGTGTAGATATTGATATGTGTCATTGTCTTCAGTATTGGCTCGAGAGAGCGCAAAAATTACAGTTCCTAAGGAAAGATAAAAAGGTATTACTTATTGATAAAATAAGAGGCCTAGAAAATTTTGTAGTCTCCAGATCATTTCAGCAAGATCTCTTAGTAGGATAAAATGATTTTACGCTCTACATTTCAAGTTCTACATGCAGCAGCTATACGAAAATGCTATTGTTTGAAAGCTTAGCAAACCTGACTTTTTTTCCTTTTGCCTACAATCCACAATGACCTGAAATAGCTACTGCTATCGTCCTGACATTGATACATGCGTTTTCGCGTTGAAACTCAAACACTGAAGTTGGATAGGTTCAAGAAAAAGTATTTGGCCTAAAAATCCATTCAGAGGGAGTATGTTTCATTATTATGGAATCAAATAACTATCAAAAAGACAAGTATTCTTAATTGAAAATAAATCTGAAAGATGTTTATTTGAACGTCTAACGAACTTAGTTTGCAGCAGCATTTGCTGCACAAGCCACTAGTTTTAAATATATTTATAAACAAACAGTATGTAAATTTCTGTTTGTACAAGATGGGCCAAAGAAAGTTTAATTTTGTTGTTGGTATATAAAGATTATCTTAGTAAGCTTGGATTCATTGTCATTGTTTAGCCTGATTGTTGGAATTTATTAAACACGGAGCATTGGACTGGTGAGCAACGAAGATTTGTTGTAAAATCTTATTATCAAAACAGTCAATGCGCAGAAGCTGCTCGTACGGAGTTTCGCCGCCACTTCCAACACCTTCGTCACGATCCTGTGTCCTCTTCACATGCGATTAAATTCTGGGTTCGCAATTTAGAAGAAACAGACTCAACACTGAAGGAAAAACTGGCAATGGTCGTGCGCAAACTGTTAATGCAGCTCGTTATGTGATAATGATTCAACAAATTTTAAGTGGTGAATTGAGAAGAAGAAATTTTCGTATCAACTTGATTTCAACAAGATAGGGCAGCAGTACATATTGCAGCCACCTCTATGACAGAAATTAGAAATTTATTTGGGAAAAATATCAAATCGAGAAATGAAGACATTCGCTGGCCTGCACGATCCCCCGATTTAAGTGCATGTGATTTCTTTCTATGGGGGTATCTAAAAAGTAAGGTATACGCAAACAAACCACAAAAGATTGAACGACTGAAGACAGCAAATTGTGAAGAAATTTCAAACATTAGTCGAAATGTTGCAAAGCGTAATGAGAAACTTCAAAGAGCGATTAAAAGAATGTATGCACGTTGATTGAGGGCATTTGACGAATATAATTTTGGAGAAGTAGTGTTTACATGCAAATGGCATATTATATTCTATATTATATTGTCATACAATAAAAGTTAAATTAATTCAATATCTAAAGATTCATTTCACTACTTAAAAATCTTCCTTTCTTTGGCCCATTGTGTGTAATTACATTAGAATAGGCTATCTCCAGGTATCGATCAAATTCCAACAGACTTAAACAAGAGTGTGGAAGCGCATTATCTAGCGAAATTTATAAGCTTGTACTTGCTATTTGGGAAAAGGAAATTGTACCGGAACAATGGAAGGAGTAGCTATATTTAAGAAGGTGGAAAAGACTAACTGTAGTAATGTTCTAAGAATATCACTTTTGTTGACGTCGTACAAAATTTTGCCCAATATTATTTTGAGAAAGTTAACTCCATAATTATGTAAATGAAATTATTAGGGACTAATAGTGTGGTTTTAGGCGTAACAGAAATATTATTGATCAATTTTTTTTTTTGCATTCGACAGATATTGCAGAAAATGGGAGTATAAGGGTACAGTACATCAGTTATTCATAGATTTAAAAAAGGCATATGACTCGGTTAAGAGAGAAGTTTTATATAATATTCTTATTCAATTTAGTATTCCCAACAAACTAGTTCGATTAATTAAAATTTGTTTCAGTGAAACGTACAGCAGAGTCAGTATAGGCAGTTTCTATCTTATGATTTTCCAATTCACTGCGGGCTAAAGCAAGGAGATGCACTATCAACTTTACTTTTTAACTTTGCTGTAGAATATGCCATTAGGAAAGTTCAGGATAACACAGAGAATTTGGAATTGAACGGGTTACATCAGCTTCTTGTCCATGCGGATGACGGGAATATGTTAGGATAAAATCCACAAACTATTAGGGAAAAACACGGAAATTTTACTGGAAGCAAGTAAAGAGATACGTTTGGAAGTAAATCCAGAAAAGACAAAGTATATGATTATGTCTCGTGACCATAACATAGTACGAAATGGAAATACAAAAATCGGAAATTTATCCTCTGAAGAAGTGGAAAAATTCAAATATCTTGGAGCAACAGTAACAAATAGAGTATAAATGATACTCGGGACAAATTAAAAGCAGAATAAATATGGTTGAGAAGCTTTTGTCATCCAGTCTGCTCTCAAAAAAGTTGAAAATTAGAATTTGTAAAACAATTATATTCTGTATTGTTGTTAATTTTGAACTCTTACTTTGAGAGAGAAACAGAGGTTAAGGATGTTCGAAAATAAGGTGCTTAGAAAAATATTTGGGGCTAAGAAGGATGAAGTTACAGGAGAATGGAGAAAGTTATAGAACGCAGAACTGCACGCATTGTATTCTTCACCTGACATAATTAGGAACATTAAATCGAGACATTTTAGATGGGCAGGACATGTAGCACGTATGGGCGAATCCATACATGCATATAGAGTGTTAGTTGGGAGGCCGGAGGGAAAATAACGTTGGAAATGACGAGATGTAGATGGGAGGATAATATTAAAATGGACTTGAGGGAGGTGGGATATGCTGTTAGGGACTGGATTAATCTTGCTCAGGATAGGGATCGATGGCGGGCTTATGTGAGGGCAGCAATGGACCTCCAGCTTCTCTAAAAAGCATACGTAAGTAAGTATGTACTGTGTATTAAACGTTAGTTAAATCTGGTTACAAATTTTGAAACCGCTGTTGAGGATGTCAATTTTAACTTATATCGTCACTACTATTCGACGTACAAAATTTGACATCTTTGGCTTTCTGTTTCCATCAGGTATCAACTCTAGCTCGCCGTAGCGCAAGTAATGGTGGGAGTACAATATGCAGAGGAGACAACAGTAAAACAAAAGACGGGACAACGTTTTAAATTACGTCTGTCTCCTTTATTGCCAACAGGAGAAGAAAAATCTTCCTTTCAGTATACAAAGTGTTATTTTCCTTACTGTAGCGATCTCCAGACAAGTCATTCTGTTAGGATACGAGGCACGTTTGAATTTTATTCAATACTGCATTTTATCAGAGCAGTAGTTCAGTTGGCTGTGTTGGCAGAACGCTAGACTGTAGTCTAGAAGAGCACGTGTTCAGACCCAAGTAGGGGCGAAAATTTTCATTTTTTTTTTACAACATCGAGAACGTATTTGAAATCGACTTTAGTCGCCTATGAAATGGAATACTGAATCTTTGTCAGAGATAAATGTGCGTAGTGCCGACACATTATCCTCATGCGTCAGCGTTTATAAAAATATCTTGGATACACTGGCATGTAGAATACGTCATCCAGTTTCAGAAATAAAACTACGGTTGCGTTGGTTTGAATGTTTTACTTTTATTTCGGTTTACAAATGGAGAGTATAGGTCCGCAAGATATTTCTCTTCTTATAAAGTGGCATTCCGCAATTAGTCCTAGCTCACAACAAATTTTTCACTATAGTTCACTCGAAGTCTATCGAACATATGTGTCTAGTATCACTGTAACATTACAGAATTCGCGATTACAAATCAAACGAGTGGTCGCACAGGTCTGTATCTGCGCTCGATGCCGAGATATTGCTAAGAGAATGCTCGCGGCACAGTTAATTTTATACACAATTTTGGTGCGCTCATGTCCGTGGCGAGGGGACGTGACGTTAAAAGACGTCGCCATACGAGTTGCATCGGTTCATGACCTAAATGCTAATAACATTTTTTTCTTCAATCCCAATTCCGGAACGGGTATCCATACTTAGTGTAGGCTGTAGGGAATGACGTATTTTACGTTAAAAACATAAATGTGACTTCTTAACGAGTACACTCTGATAACTGTTTAACTCATGGCATCCTTCTGAATATTAGGTTTTTACTGCACAAGTTCATTTCAATATTCCAGTTCCCATACTTCACCTACCATACAGAGAGCTACTGTTCTTCCTCCTTTCCTCCCTCCCTTCCTTCCTTTCTCCTTTCCTTCCTTCCTTCCCCTTTTCCCTTCTTTCTTTCTTCCTTTCTTCCCTTTCTTTTTTCCTTTCTTTCTTTCTTCCTTCCTTTCTCCCTTTCTTTCTTCCATCCTTTCTTCCTTCCTTCCTTTCTTTTTGTCTTTGTTTCTTTCTTTCTGTCTTTGTTTCTTTCTTTCTGTCTTTCTTTCTGTCTTTCTTTCTTTCTTTCTTTCTTTCTTTCTTTCTTTCTTTCTTTCTTTCTTTCTTTCTTTCTGTCTGTCTTTCTTTCTTTCTTTCTTTCTTTCTTTCTGTCTTTCTTTCTTTCTTTCTTTCTGTCTTTCTTTCTTTCTTTCATTCTCTATTTCTTTATCTATTTATTTTTTATTTATTTACTTCCTTTTCTTCTCTCTTTCTTTCTTTTCTTTCTTCCTCTTTTTTCTCTCATTTTCTTTCTTTCCTTTCCTTCCTTTCCTTCTTTTTATTTCTTTCGTTCTCTTTCTCTTTTCTTTTCTTTCTCTTTTTCTTTCTTTCTTTCCCCTTCCTTTCGTTCCTCCTTTTCTTTCTCTCTCTCTATATTCCTCTATTCGTCTATTCCTTTTTCTCCATCTTCCTCTCTTTCTTTCCTTTTGTTTCTTTTTCTTCCTTCTTTCTTTTGTTTCTTTCTTTCCTTCTTATTTTTTCTTACTTTATTTCCTTTTTCTTTCTTTCTCTATTTCTTTCTTTTTCTTCCTTTCTTCCCTTCTTCCATCTTTTTCCTCTTTTTCCTTCCTTCCTTTCCCTCTTTTTCTTTTTTTCTTTCTTTCTATGTTTCTCTTTCGTTTTCTCTCTGTCTCTTTGTATTTTCTCTCTCTGGCTCTTTTCTCGTTCTATCTTTCTCTCTTTCCCTCTTTCTTTCTCTTTTTTCCTCTTTCTCTTCCTCTTCCTTTCTCTCTCTTTCTTCCCTTCTTTCTTTCTCTTTTCTACTTTCGTCCTCTCTTAACAGGAGTATCAGGCAGTATCAGGTAATAGGGCTATCAGCCAGTAAATATCTTGTAGTTGCTTCGGTTAGGACTTTATCTGAGATCTGTTTGGCATAACTGGTCTGAACGGGGTGAGTCAATGGTGAAGCATTTCGTTATTACATTGGATCTGCATTTCCAAGCTCAGAATTCAGTCCATTACGTCTGGTCTGTCTTTGGTAATTACGCTACGTACACATACATAGCTATCCTTCTGTATTAATTACGTATCATTATTTGTCTATTAATTAGCTTACTAGTGTCACTCAGCTTTTATGTGTACATTATGATAATGGTCTGTTAATTTTTTTGTTAAATTAATTTCATTAATTGTTTTTGTTACGTTACATACAGTATATTAAATTGATTACGTTTACTATTTTGTTTCTGTCATTGCAAAAAAACAAATGCTTTCCTCTTGGTATCCACAGAACTCTATAACTGCAATGTGGGACTGAGCCACCGGTTCTGGCCGGAGGGAATGTCACAGGGAAGCTATACTGTTTTCGCTGTAAGAAAAATCCTAATGTAAACATAAGCACGTTGCTGTCATAACCGTGATTGGCTCCTAGTCGAAACGCAGGAAAATATAGTTCGTATTTGGAAACTATAATCTTGCATTATTTGAAAATAAAAAATTGAATTCTAGTTGTTAAATACGATGAAACATATAACTTCACTCATATGTAAAATGCTATGTAAAAGAAAAACTATTTTTATATATTATTATGTACAATGAACGCGGATGAATACCAACAGTAACACCGCGGTAGTTTGTTCTTGTAACAAGCTGGCGTCACTTGAGCTCGTAGTTGTCATAGTATGGCTTCTGTATCCTTGGTGTGTGTGGTTATTAATCATAAGAGTGGAAACCCTCTCAAAAGCGGAGAAAAACAAATAGTCTTAAAGGTATATGATAAGTTATGTGATAATTTAATTACCGTAATTATAAAGTAAACGTTTCCTAAGCAAACAACTGCATAGTAATGAGGTTAGGTCTACTTGACGAGTAACGGGAAATGTTTAACAAGAAACAAAATGTACAACAGTAGGCGGGAACATGTACTGAGAATCTATGGCGCCAAACATTGGCCAATGAAGCCTGACTTCAGTCACGTGCTATTGTTTACATTAGGATTTTTCTTACAGCGAAAAGATTATAGGGGTAAGTGTGTAGTGGAACTGATAAGAAGTGTTGACAGGCTGAAGATCTGACCATTCACTTACCGCAGGCTAGCTGTTTGTAACGATCCCCACAGTAGGTTTTCACCTGACAGGAAGAGAGATCCACTCTTCGAAAAGTTGTGATACAATTTTGAAAATTAGCAATGGAAAAAGTCCAAACAGCTCAACCATTGAACGTAAATATTGTTAAAATAAATATATTTCAATGTGAGCATACAAAATTAATTTTCACGTTTGCGTTCCCGGGCTCCGACAAGTTTTAACTAGTGTTGTGGGATTTAATCGATTAATCGATCAATTTATGTTGTAAGATTAATCGATCAAGAATATTTAATCGAATAATCGAGTCGATTAAAATTAATCGGTTGTAGTTGATATTCTTTATTAATACAAACTCACACCAAAAATTCCGACAATATTTCTCTCTCGGAAATTGCTTACTTAAAAGCACAAGAGTACTGTTATTTTCTAACTGTAAACCAAGTAGAGTAGGAAAAATCTTTGCACAAACACTTCAGAAAGAAATGGAGATATGAGGGCAGTGACCTAGTCTACGTCTATTGAAAGTTGAAACACAATGCGAAAGCCTTATTCAGTTGTATGGTTTTCCAAGAAAATTTCCACCTTTTTGTCAGCTTATCTTCCTAGCATATGAAATACATACTTTTCTGGGATTCGTCCCCCTCATCCCTTTTAAAATAGCCATATCTACACTGTATGCAAAGTGAGAGCGTAACTACCTTCTCTTTTTAAAATCTGGTAATTCGATTACAATAGGGGTCAGTCTTCTGTTTCGACCGCTGTAGTTTTGCAGTTGCAGTTTCTGTACTGAGTTTGTACGCCTATATGAGCCCGTTCAGAGCAAAAGTGGTGTAAGTCAAAATTGGGTAATGAGGTTTAAAGTAAAAATTCTGTAAAATACCCATACAGTGCAAAGTAGCATATTAATATGGTCTTCTTGCTATTCACTGACTACTAAAAGTTTAAATAAACTGAATATTAATTGCTACTTTGCGCTGTATTTTACAGAATGTTTACTTTAACCCTCTTTACTCATTTTTGACTTACACCACTCTTGCTCTGAACGACTCATATGAAGGTTGTATATTTAGTTTGATAGAGAAAAAAAACAGTTTTCTGTGGTTTGTGAAAAGTGTTAACTTCATTATGTCATATGGGAATTTGAGAGGTAAAGTCGGTGAATCGTTTGGATTTAAATTGAACGATCGTGGAGAAGTGCTTGACAGAAAAAAAGTTTTTTCGTGTTTAGTGATGCAGGAAACATTGCTACTAAACGTAGAACGGCACTTAATTCGGAGCATGTGAATGCACTCAAATGTTTAAAATCATGGATGAAGCAGTATTAACTAGGTGAGTCTATATACTTTTTGTTACTTATGTTTGTCTCAAAAATTCGTGGAGAAATTGACACAATAAATCATAAGCCTCATAATAAATAGCCTATGTTAGTAAATAATTAAAATAGTTGTTTTGTAATATAACGATACAATATATACAGACAAACAACATTTATTTAATACTTAACACAAGATAAATTTAACAAAATTGTGTATTATAGTGTATTAAAACATTTTTTCAACTCGATCAAAACTCGATTAATCGATTAAATTCAAATACTTAATCGATTAAATATTTTGATCGATCAATAGCACTAATTTTAACAGTATTTCCGTTCTCGTTATCGTTTTCGTTCTCTGTTTATTGCGGACCAATCTTTACTGAGAGAGCGGATACATTTTACACGTAGAAACTTAGATTGTTTCACGTAGTCTATTCATCTCTCAGTTAAAAAAAAGAAGAAAAGAACAGGGAAATGTCAAGTTCCAGAACACGTGGATTACCCAAAACCCTAATTCCAATCTCTTATCTCATATCTTCAAAGGAAACAGTCATCTTTGACATCGGCTGGATATTAATTGGACGCGGAAGCTGTACAAGGTAGCGAAATCGCTATACAGATAACTCACTCAGATCAGCGGGATTGCGTGTTTCCACAGTATAGTATATACAGTCACGAAGCTAGAGTTTTGAGGGTACTAGGAACAAAAGACTGTGCAAGTACTATTTCGCATTGTCTGTAATGAGGCGATAGTAGCGATCTTAGTGGTTAGCAACTATCTATGGATGCATATTTGCTACGTATTGAGCTTCGTGACTGTATATACTAGACCAGTGATGTCAAAGCAAGCGCATTTTTCTGACCTTGACGTCGTGCGCGGGCATCAAGCGCCAAGTTTGGAAAGAGGAAGGGTTGTGTATATGAATAAGCAGCCTGTTGGATCAAGAAAACAGTGGTGCACAAACTTCAAACGGAACGTGAAATTTTATATCGTTATTTTATATGGCTTCTTTCTGTTTGATATTATCTATATTGTCTGTAAAACAAAAGTACTAATACCAATTTCTTAATATTGCACTTGTGTTTTAAACGTTAATAACATAATAAAGAGTTAAGAAGAAATGTTCACATAAATTCCATTGTAGTACAACTATACTGTACTAAATGGATGAAATACATCAATCATAAAGAAAGTGATATTCCCCCCCCCCCCCAAAAAAAAGAAATTGAATATGACATGATAAGTTGGAATTGATATTGATGGTACCTTTAGCCTTATAAAAGTAATCAATAAACTAATCAAAATAATATTACACTACAAAGCAAAGTTACCTAGGTGCTGTATATGGTTTAAGTGTAACTAATATTCCATAACAAAACTCTTATCGTATTATGCTTTTAAGGCGATATTGGTTAGCAACTTCCTATCATCAGAATATTAAATTATTTTCTCGAAATGTCCTGAAGCTATAGAGCTTACATTTTTACAACACATGGGGACATATCTTTTGATTATGATGTAACAGTAGTTGCTTTGTTAATTCATTTCCTTACAAACAATTTCCATGCGAATATTTTCAAAATTTTCAGTAATACGTATTTACGTATATTAGATTTATGAAAACATTCTGTAAGGCTACTAAATAAATAGGCCTATATCTGAAAATTTCACTTTTCTGTAAAAGAAGTTAAGAAAATATTTCTTTTGAATAAAAAATGAATCTTGTGAAAAATGAGCATTAAAATTAAAACTTACATTCTTACAATGCACTTATACTTCTCAGACAAATCTAAAAATTACCATGGATACAGTTTTAATAAGTTCTCTTCCCTTTATCTATTGAATCAGTGCTGGCCATCCCTGAATATAGCTCGACCAAGCGGCATATACTACCATTTTCGTCTGTCTCTTTCCTTTCCGCTGTAAAGCGCTCAGGCTCTCCTGAGCTCTAAAGCGCGCGCTTGCTCCTATGGGCATCAATTGACATGGCCGTACTAGACTGTGATGTTTCCCATTAGTTTTAAATTTAGCATCTGTTACCAAAAGAAGAAGAGGAGAAATAGGATGGAGATAAGAAGAGAATGAAAGACAAAAAAATAAGAAGAGGAAAAGAAGAAAAAGAACAAGCATGAGAAGAGAGACATCAGATTTTTAAAGGAGGTAGAAAATTAATATAAAAAACTAAATGAAAATAGGGGCTCTCCCGTCGCAAATAAATTAGGTAGCGTCGCAGACATTGTTAACCGTAGTTCGAGGCACTGATTTTACATATGACAGCGCTTCCAAACGAAAAATTTTCTCACAGTTGGTTACTTTGTAAGGTTATGTAACACAATGTAAGACTGCTATTGTGCAACCATATTTAAAAAAGAAACCAGTTGCACAGCCCGGGGGCTGCGTATGCTTGCCATTCTGACTAATTAGTTTATTCTGCGTGCAGAATTCATCATCCATCAGCAAATGTGTGCGCCGATACTAACAGACAGAAGAAAAAGAAGTTTATGGGGAGCAGCAGACGATGTTACATCGCAATGAATACGGCCTCAGTGTCACGTATAGACAGCACGGAAACACGTTGAAAAGAGTGAGAAGAATAACAATGAAAGAAAGAAAGAAAGAAAGAAAGAAAGAAAGAAAGAAAGAAAGAAAGAAAGAAAGAAAGAAAGAAAGAAAGAAAGAAAGAAAGATGTGGACACGAATATGAAGGAATAATAAAGAATTAGAAATTAATAAAAAGTAACACAATACTTGTAAAGCAGCAAAATACAGGGACAGGTAAAGAACATGATAATGAAGAAAAGAATACTACTTACTTACTTACCTACTTACTTACTGGCTTTTAAGGAACCTGGAGGTTCATTGCCGCCCTCACATAAGCCCGCCATTGGTCCCTATCCTGAGCAAGATTAATCCATTCTCTATTATCATATCCCACCTCCCTCAAATCCATTTTAATATTATCCTCCCATCTACGTCTCGGTCTCCCTAAAGGTCTTTTTCCCTGCGGCCTCCCAACTAACACTATATATGCATTTCTGGATTCGACCATACGTGCTACATGCCCTGCCCATCTCAAATGTCTGGATTTAATGTTCCTAATTATGTCAGGTGAAGAATACAATGCGTGCGGTTCTGTGTTGTGTAACTTTATCCATTCTCCTGTAACTTCACCCCTCTTAGCCCCAAATATTTTCCTAAGCACCTTATTCTCAAACACCCTTAACCTATGTTCCTCTCTCAAAGTGAGAGTCCAAGTTTCACAACCATAAAGAACAACCAGTAATATAACTCTTTCATAAATTCTAACTTTCAGATTTTTGACAGCAGACTGGATAATAAAAGCTTTTCAACCGAATAATAACACGCATTTCCCATATTTATTCTGTGTTTAATTTCCTCCCGAGCATCATTTATATTTGTTACTTTTGCTCCAAGATATCTGAACTTCTCCACCTCTTCAAAGGATAAATCTCCAATTTTTATATTTCCATTTCGTACAATATTCTCGTCACGAGAAAAGAATAAAGAATAAAGAGTAAAATTTGGAGAAATACTCGTACAGTATATCTGTGGTCGTCAGCACTCGCTGAAATGTGCAAAGGGTAAGCGGAGCAGTCCCGTGTGCACCGTCGTGCAGCAGGAAGAGGTAGAGAGGATACCCGCTAGCAGGTACGAGTGCACCATGATGCACTGTGTTTTTGACGCTAGCCCCAGGGTGCTCTGTGCTGATGATCCCTGTCGTATATTCTTGAGATGAAAAAAACAATGATAAGATAGGATTATAGAATTGATTAAAGAATAATAAAATGATGAAGTATAAAAAATAATAAAATAAAGACTGTTGTTTTCTGACAATTAAATTAAATTAATATATTTTAGTCTACGTCCTTCCATATTAATAATACATTATTTTCAGTCACCTACCCTTTGTTACATAGACTCGTCCAGTGACGTCTTAACTTCCTTGAAAATGTCCGGTCATATGCAGATAACACTAATTGAGGCGTTTAGTTGCAAAATCACATACATTACTGAAACATAATTTTTCAGTATGAAGGAAAAACGTTTGCAAGGAACCAAGGATTTGCAACCAATGCTATTTTTCATCATACAAATCCATGTGATGTATCTGGCTTTGGAGCATAACAGGTGCTATAGCGGTTGTAGAATCATATGAAGATATGAAATATAACATTAACTCATGTGTCTGATTTTGCAATTACACGCCTCAATTGCTAGTTAGATAACGCCCGCCGCTTATTCACTTGTAAATAGATTACTCAACACTCCACAGATGTCAGCACATGTACGCTTTGTTATGTGCAGCATCTAGCGTAGACTTTTTCAACTACATGTTACACTAAAAATGTTAGATTTTCTTATAAATTTCCGTCTAACAAAGACGAATTCACGCCAAAAAAGAAATACACAGGACAATATTAAAATAATAAATGTGTAAAATAACAAAAGAATAACGAATTTAGAAAAAAATGAATTAAGAAGTACTTAAGAGAATAGATACGAGAGATTAAGATGTGTTCAGTACTGAGCAAAACCAGTCTTTGAGATAACACAGTACAATTACACAGCCCAGGACTGGCGTGCAGGCCTGACGCTGTAGCTTTCCGACTAACTGCTTCATTATACACAATTGAAGCAACCGTTTTATGTAAATTTTGTAACCACAGGTGTCAAGAGGAGGAGAAGATAGAGCCGCGAGATAGGGACGGAGAAGTGCCTACCCTATAAGGATATCGGCGTAATAAATCAAGGAGGTATTAACTTGTCTAGCACGAGATGTGTGAAGTCCTTGGATCTACTCCCGGAACAGATATTCGTCACTAGAACCTCAAGGTAATAGCCGGATGTGGGATAAAAAGACAAAGCCGTCTATCATCCTTGATTCGTCAAGGGTAATCATGCCATTATTCAGTCATCTCCTCGAGTCTCGTCTGACGCAAATGTAACGAGATTTGATTCAGTTTGCCAGTATGCAAAACTCTTGCGCCGCTGATCCTTGTTATCATTATACACACGACACAAAATAAACGGTGCAAGACATTCGGCATACCTACTACACCTAGCACCTTCACTATCATTGAGACAACGAACGGAGTTCATGAATGATCAATTTTAGTAATTTTGTTTCGATATCGTTAAAGAAAGTGTAACTGAGATCAACTTTATACAACGCTCAAAGGTTCCAGAATTGTTGCCAGCGAAAATTTGTTGTCTGCAGTCGATTCACATCTGTATACTCATCTTCTGCTCAGTTCCGGCAGGCATAAATTAGGTACCACCGAGATTCAGCGCCGAGTGACCAGAATGCTTCTATTAAGCTTATGTAATTCTCAGGTATTTATTTTTATTGTGTTATTCTGTGTTTAGAACTATCGGTGCAACGTATTTCTGTGCGTGCTTCTGGTATGTTGAAAATAATAGAGAAAAAAGTTACTATTTATTTTCACAATGCAATACCTTACCCTGAGCAAAACTGTCTGATCTTTATTCCTACCACATATTCACATTCAAAGTATGGAAATATCTCACAGAGAGAAAGACAAATAAGCACACAGGACAGACAGGTAAACAGGCGGACAAGCAGAGGCACCGTACCTACATAGAGAAAATGCGAACAAAGAGAGGAACAGAAAGGCAAACAAGCGAGCAGGTAAGAAAACAGGGAAAAGACAAACGACTATGGATATAGAATATAGATAGACAACCAGGAGAACATGTAGGCAATCAGGCAAACAGATAGACGATCAGGAGAGCAGTCTGACAACCAGGAGAGCAGACGACCAGGCTAACGGGCACCACCGGGTAAACAAAACGAAAACTAGGCGAACAGAACGACGACTAGGCGAACAAATTGACGACCTAGTGAAATAATATACAACCAGACGAAAAAGAGATGACCAGATGCACAGATAGACGACTAGGCGAACAAATTTACGACCAGGTAAACAAATATGTGACCGGGCGAACAACAGATGACAAGGCGAAAAATAGACGACCAGATGAACAGATAGGCGACCAGATGAACAGATAGGCGACCAGACGAAAAATAGATGATCAGTTGAACAGACAGACGATCAGATTAACAAATACTTACACTGTCAGGTGAACAAATAGACGACCAATTAAACAAACAGACGACCAAGTGAACAAATAGACGACCAGATGAACAAATAGACGACCAGGTGAACAATTTGACGACCATGGAAACAAACAGACTACCAGGGCAAGAAATAGATGACCAGGTGAAGACGTAGATGACCAGGTGAACAAACAGACGACCATGGGAACAAATAGACTACCAGGTGAAGAAACAGACGACCAGGTGAACAAATAAACGACCAGGTGAAGAAATAGATGACCAGGTGAAAAAATAGATGACCAGGTAAAGAAACAGACAAGCAGATGAACAAAGAAATGACCAAGTGAAGAAATAGATGACCAGGCGAAGAAATAGACGACCAGATGAATAAATAAACGACCAGGTGAAGAAATAGATGACCAGGTGAAAAAATAGATGACCAGGTGAAAAAATAGATGACCAGGTAAAGAAACAGACAAGCAGATGAGCAAAGAAATGACCAAGTGAAGAAATAGATGACCAGGCGAAGAAATAGACGACCAGATGAATAAATAAACGACCAGGTGAAGAAATAGATGATCAGGTGAAAAATAGATGACCAGGTGGAGAAATAGATGACCAGGCGAAGAAATAGACGACCAGGTGAACAAATAAACGACCAGGTGAAGAAATAGATGATCAGGTGAAAAAATAGATGACCAGGTAAAGAAACAGACAAGCAGATGAACAAAGAAATGACCAAGTGAAGAAATAGATGACCAGGCGAAGAAATAGACGACCAGATGAATAAATAAACGACCAGGTGAAGAAATAGACGACCAGGTGAACAAATAAACGACGAGGTGAAGAAATAGATGGTCAGGTGAAGAAATACGACCATGGGAACAAATAGACGACCAGATGAACAAATAGACGACGAGAAGAACAGACAGACTACCAGGCGAACAGATAGAAAGATAGACAAACAAACAGACAGCCAGAAGGAGAGGTATAGTAGATGAACGGAAATTTGCACAATCGGGTAAACTGACAGATGAATTGATAAACTCACAAACAGGTAGACAAAGAGACAAATGTACAAATAGAATAATAGGCAGACAGACTAGGCTAGCAGAAAGGGAATACACAGACAAATAGGGGAACAGAAAGATGAATAGAATAACAAACGAACGGAACGATAAACAGACAGATATCCAGGCAGACAGGCAGTAGGTAGACTGGCATACAGACAACCCTGCACTTTCTAGATATGTGTGGACTGTTCCATTGTCTTTCTCTTTTGTATTTTGTCTTTGTGAAGATGCCCGCCCCTCTTTTCGGTATTTGTATGCAGACAGGCAGTCCACAAGTATTCATTACGCCAACTGAATGTGACTAGCAGTGCGTACTGCCGTATGCATATTATTTGCGAGCCTGCAATTCACCAGACATTCCTGTTCCCGTCATTTTTCCTTCCTACTTTTTCCTCAAGTTCTTTTCATATATATTCACCTCTTTCTTTTCCGTTTCGCTTACTTCTTCATCTTTCTCCACCTCCTCTTCGTCTTCGCTTGCCTGTTTACCTTCCCTCTTTTTCTTCTTCTGCTCAATTTTTTTCATTCTCATAATCGTATTCCCTTCACATTATTGTATCGCTATTCTTCTTCCTTCCTTTTTCTTCATCTCATAGACTACATTCCTGCTTTCAGCAAGATCAGAGATCAGCAAGCAACAACAGCTGAAATATGATGCCGTTAAAATGAAGGCCGATGAAGATGAAGAGAAATATTTTGTGAACTCTGAACATTTTAGACCTGTCCGAAGGCAGTCCTCTCCACGATCTTCTAAAATGGTCTAAAGTCGTTGAATATTCACGTCTGTTTGCAGAAACGTGTTTGTTTACCTCTTACACCGTGTGCAGATCGAGCCAGGTGGAAATTTACAATTCACGGAATGCGTGCTTCAGAGTTTAGAAATTACACCTGCGAGATGAGTTTGGAGGGAATTCCATAATAAAATTACCCTCGGTTACAGTCGATCTGAGTTTACGGATTCAGTAAAGCACTCCTCGGGCCCCGGGGGGAACGACTTTCCAATGCCCGTGCAAATCAGGGCGAACACAGACATGCATATATACAGGGTGTTTCTTAAACATTAAATATTAAATACAGTAAAAACATATACCTAGGTAACTTTGCTTTGTACTATAATATTGTTTTGATTAATTTATTGATTACGATTTTAAGGCTAAAGATACCATCAATATCAATTCAAACTTTTCATGTCATAATCACTTCTTTTGGATATGACTTTCTTTATGAATGATGTGTTTCATTTACTTAGTGCAGTATAGTTGTACTACTATGGAATTTATGTAAATATTGTTTCTTAACTCTTTATTATTTTATTAACGTTTATGCTCGACCATCCCGAAATATAGTAATTATACACCTGGTAACAGTCCTTTAATGCATGTCATTAAAGTACACCTATTCATTAAAGTTTAGAATTTCGATTATTCTCGGATATGCAATCGAATGACAACGAGGCAAACGTCACGGAGGCTGTAAATCCAATGCTGTCGCAAAAGGTTATGTGCTGTTACTATAATAATTAGCGTCAATTGTAAATAATATTCAAATAAATTCAATTTGTCATCTCGTTTTTCAATTCTAAATCAATTTCCAGGTTATATAAAAATTAGTTCATGTTATTCTCTAGATTATAACAAGATCAATGACATTATTGTTCCTCGGAAAAAATCAATACTTTCGCGTCTGCACACATCTCACAATTTACGAGCTATGCACAAGGTCACTTCCACTCTTCAGTCAGATGCGAATAAAATGAATACTTCTGAATAATTTCAGGTTAGAAATATGGTCGAGCATAAAAAGTCGTATGAAACTTGCCTATAATGGTAATTAAGACGCTCGTATGAAAATTATGAAACTCGCTTGCGCTAGTTTCATAAACAAACATACTCGCGTCTTCATTACTATCATTATAGGCTCGTTACATAATATATTATTAAACCCAACTGCAATATTAAGAAAGTAGTGTTAGTACTTTTGTTTTACAGACAATACAGATAATATCAAACAGAAAGAAGCCATATAAAAATAACGACATAAAATTTCACGTTCCGTTTCAAGTTTGTTTTCTTATTTCAACAGGCTGCTTATTCATAGACATAATCCTTTCTCCTTCCATACCTAGCACTTGATGCCGGCGCACGACGAGACGTCAAGGTCAAAAAATGCGCTTGCTTTGACATCACTGCTTTATACAGAGTGTTTCCGAAGTGGTGTTACAAACTTTCAGGGATGATGGCGAAGGGCACATGTATCAATTTGAGATAAGGAACCATGGTCCGGAAATGACTGAGTCGAAAGTTATAAGCAAAAATAGTTGTGTGGAAATGGAATTGTAATTTGGCACCACGTGCCCTCCTTCCCTTAACCTTTGGAACAGTCGTGGAAAAATGGTATGGGCCGGATATCTCCTACGTGGGTACTTGGCCCGATACAATCTGTGAGCTTGTCTACTGTTCCCATTGGCTCATCCGTATTCGAAAATCAGGTCTGCTTATTTCGCTCTCGTATACTCCTCCATTTCACTAGGACTGATCGACTGGACACTGCAACTTGTACACATACACTGCTGTCTACAGACGTGCATATCAGGACCGACCATGTCCGTTACACATTACGCTATATGCATTGCTTTAGTGTAGTTTCCTGTCCCCATCCCTCAGACAGCGCACTGAATGGAATACTGTAAGTAGACAACATAAACAACGTCAAATGAATACAGTATGTGTAAGATGTACAGATAAAGACACATAAATAAGGTGTACAGAGGAATAAAATTATTTCATTTCCACACAACTATTTTTGCTTGTAACTTTCGACTCGGTCATTTCCGGACCAGGATTCCTTAGTATCTCAAATTGATACATGTCCCTTCGCCATCATCCCTGAAAGTTTGTAACACCACCTCGGAAACACTCTTTAGTTTCTGAGTGAACCTACAGTATACGAGTTTTCCGAGAGTCAAAGGGGCAGTCTTAAAGAACAGGCTCGACGATTACTTGGGTTAAGAGTGCGTGAGAGGTAGATCAAACGGGGAAGCACGAAAAACGCTCCACTATTTCTCCGGCTACCAACACTTCTTTCATACATAAAGTGTTTCGTGACCGAAGTAATTTTATTGCCTTGGGGGTAATTCAGTAAGGCGAAATGCAAACTAGTTTTAAATCATATTCCATTAGAGAAAACTCAAGCGCACCTTAACCAAATTACAACTTTTAACTCTAGTGCTAAAAGTCAAGCATTGTGTCATCTAAGTAGAGTTGATACCTTGATCAAATTGTAAAAGAAGTAGAAGTGGAGGTGTAATATTCGACATCACTCAGTTATAAAAATCATCATCAAAAGAAAAGGAAAAGTAGAAAAAAAAACAAACAAACAAACCATGTGAAGGTTACACCACCTATTAAATATACGT